>NC_140928.1:14614864-14696854 GCF_045865225.1 Trachurus japonicus | reverse complement strand
CCCAGATAGCAAAATGACATTGAATCAACGTTGAAGTATGGTCAGGCAGCTACGTTGAATCAACATTGATTCCCGACATTTAATCAACATTGAAAGCGCTCGTTATGATAGATGTTGAATCAACGTCATATTTTCAGCCATTAACTGATACTGAATCAACACTGATTCAACTTTCATCTAAAAGCAATCTGCTGCTATATTTTTAGTTGATTTTACATTGAAAACATGTTACTGAATCAATACTGAATCAACTGTTATCTAAATTGAAGTATCTGTGTTAATTGTAGGCAGATATAAATGTTATTTTAGTCCAAAAAATATGGAATCATACTAAAACATATTCGAATAACTGAAAAAAGACAGAAAACAGGCTTTTAATATTCAAGGTTTATTCTGAAAAGGCAAGTTTATGTGAAAACATATGACTTTGTTCTCCTAGTTTTATCTGACTCCGATCGGACTTATGAGCCGTGGCACCACACGTGAAATAACAACGCTACGAGCAAAACAAAAACGAGCTTGACTCAGGGAACTACCGCACACATAGGAGCCATTACACTGTACAGCCAGCATTTTATTAATTATTAATAACAATAATAATCGATTTAACTTATAATGCACTTTTCATTCAAAGAAAGGCTCGCTCACCAGAGGGCATAACGTTACCTAATCCATACAGCTGTTAGTTAAAGGTGTTCAGGCCTGTTTGTAAAGAGTCCAGTCTTTGTGCTGTCCTCAGCTGGATGAGGAGGCAGCTCCAGAGGTGTGTCCCCCTCCGGTGGGTCCGGAGGAGCAGCTGTCTGCGGGTGGACTGTGTGTGGAGTGATGAGTTGTTGTAGAAGGAGACGTGTGCCCGTTGATGCACTTGTGGCTGAGCAGCAGCAGGACTTTGTAGTGGAACCGGGATGGGACAGGGAGCCGGGACAGGGAGGTCCGGGGTCACGTGCTCATCTTCACGGACTCTTCCCGGCAGCGCTGTGTCCTAGACGGGGGCATGGCTCAGCCTCTCACACCTTTGAACCTACATGTAAAACAAACAAAATGTCAGGCGATTGTCATTGATTATTTTGTCACGTAAATAAGCGTTTCCCCGACACAGGACGTCCAAGCTGCCGCTGAGACGCTCCGGCCGCCGGTAACGTTAATTCAAACCGCCGTTAGCTCAGGTGGAGCTGCGCTAACAGTAGCTGCTCCAGTCACAACACAGACCAGCAGCTTTACAGTTACCGGTATGCCACTAGGTCTCACGCCGAAAACTAGTCTAAAAGCCTTTGGTGGATGTCGAATGCTATTTTAGACCGTGTATTGTATAATATTTACTCTCAAATTAACAGTTTTTATCACTCACCTGGACAGCTAAACCGAAGCTGTATGCTTGAAAACGTGCCAGTTAAAATACATCATGAACAAAATTTAATAAACTCCATTAAGCAAAAAACACAGCTAATATCTTTATAATCAGTAAAATAAAATAAAAATATTTTTAACTTACTTTAACAGGAGCAGGGTCCAGCGCTGTCAAAGAGGGGAGAGAAAAAAAAAAGCCGACTGCTGCCACCTGGCAGTTGGGATGTACCACCACTAGGTGTAAAGTGGAGCTTTGGACTACTCCACTCCTTGCTCTCACTGTCTGAGAACAAATTGTAGACGTTTTTGTCATGAACTACCAACAAGCCTTCAGAGGATTTTAACAGTAAAAAAAAAAATCACGTCTACAGCATATGGTATATATGTTTGACACCCCCTTCCTCTCATTATGTGGTCTCACCCAGTTCAGTGCATTGAAACAGCATCAGTGAAACAATGTTGATTCAATGTTGGCATTTCAATGTAGGCCTACAATTTCAACCACCCTTCAATGTTGATTCAATGTCACATTTTCAACATTAAATTTTTAGAACGTTGATCTACCATTGATTTTTCAACCATAACCAACAATCAACCTTTATCAACCTTTCTGACCATAATTCAACGTTGATTCAATGTCATTTTGCTATCTGGGCTACCACTTGATTGGCCTACTTCCTAAACAGCCAACGCGCATCACCAAATCAGTTAAAAAGTAGGCTATATTATTGTCTCACATAGGTATACCATTGATATAAGCTGTGGGCTTCAAGGCATCCCTAGAGCCACAGCTGCCGCTTTTCAACATTAACAGACTGTGCGCGCTCCCGCTGACCGGAAATCAGTTTCTGGCAATCAATTCCTAGCACGACACCGGAAGTCATTCATTTTCAATGGAGCCTGGCGGGAGCCTAGGCAGCGGCGCGTTGCGAGCCTCAAATTGAAGCAAATATACTCTATATAATATACCGTCTTTGATTGAAGTTGAGAGAAGTTCAACTTTATGTAGGCTAAATGAGGAGCGTCGGATTCTCACAGCGGGAGAAATTGAGAGCGCCTGAGAGTCATGGATGTATTATACATAGACTGTAAAAGGTATTATATTACTGTGGACACATCTTCCGAGCTTAGCCTCGCATCACCAGCCTCTTCAGACAAGCGAAGAGCCTGGTGTCAGTTACCTCCCAATTAGTCTGCATTCTGGTTCCTGTCTGTAGCGGATACCGAAATAACCAAATTCACCAAAATAAAAGTATTCACCAACATAAAACTTATAAAATAAACATTAACTTGTAATACAATAAAAGCAAAATGTTAACTTAATGGCTCGGGGGCTTTCTTGTAAATTATATTCCTTAAATTAAAGAGTTTTACCGCATTTTATTAGCTTGGTGCTTTTATTTTGAAGGAAAGGTCTGTCTCTCTCGCCCTGGATCCGTTTCCTACCAAAACAGCGAGTCAACGGCCCCAGACCCGAGCTGCTTGAAAGTCCCGCGACTCCCGCCCCTTTGGCCGCGGCCGCTAGAGCAAAGACGGTTTGAATATCTTTGATATCTTTGGCTAGAGCTGGCAGGCGGTCATTGTGAATGCACAGTATTGAGAGAGTGATGCCACGGACTATGAAGTGTTTATGGAGTCTTTTTTTTTTTTTTTAAGTGCTTAAAGGTGGACTGTTTGCTAGGTAACAGCCTACCTCGCTTCTCTGTGAGTATGAGTCTTGAACTGTTAGCGGTCAACGGCGGTTGTGTTGTTTATTTTCCACTGAGTAAGTTAGCGAGCTAGCTTCGTTAGCTGCCATGCGCTGGGATGCCGCAATTTTGGAGGAGTTCATGGCTTTCTTCCCTGGAGGCGCTGCAGTGGGAAGGAGCTGCAGAGACTTTTGCGAAGGATTTGCACAACACTGAAGACGGCCTGCTTTTGGACGGGTGTCCCATGTGGTTTCTGCTACTTGCTGCTGCTGACTGAGACGGGTGTGACCACAGGTGTTTTCTTCAACAAGGTAGGTCACTCCTTCAACTGAACTGTGGCAGAATACACAGAACTAAAACGCAGTGTGTTGGGCACCTTACTTTTAAAAAGTAAAAAAAAGTAACTGAGTTAGTAGTAGCCTAACCGAATTACTACATTATAAAAGTAACTCATTACCAGGAAAAGTAACTATTGCGTTACTTTTATTTTATTTTTTTAATAAAATGCTCAAATATGACTAGACCCCTTAGGCTAGCCCCCTAACTAACTATAACCCTAACCTCCTGTTTATCTTAAAGGTGTTCAGAAATGGCAATTTTCTGAATACCTTTAGGGTCATTCCATGAAATCGGTAACTTTTGCGTCCCCAAGAAGTAATCAGTCATAAAATTATGATAACAACAAATTAATATGTAATTCAAAAAATATAACATTACCATGTCTTCTCTCCTTACTATAACATCAAATTAAAGTAAATTAAATATAATTTTAAATAATTAAAATGACTTTCATGCTGATGAGGGTGAGGTTTTTGGCCTGTCCCTCACTGTTGTTGTTGTACGTCAACAGGACTTTTATTATGTAAAATGTTGGCAAAATGTTAAAATGTTCACATTTACATATTGTTTTAAGTATGATCTTATTGTAAAACAGTGTTTTTGGTAATAATATATATCAGTTATTATAAATATTTACCAATTTATCGGTGTCCCCTGATTTTATGTCAACCCTGTTACCCTAACCAAAAAACCCTAGAAAAACAATGGTACATCCCAGATTTGACATGATTGACAGGAGTTTGCATCATCTCTTACCCAGGATGCTAACAGCTCAGTAACAAGTAGCTTTCTCTCATCTCTTATGTGCTATTTTTGATGGTTTTTCAAGGTTGGACCGGGAGGGACAAGCATACAACGTCAACCCTGTTACCACTTTTTAACATACAAATATAAACAATTTTCTATTTCTCATAATATAATCAATATCTACAGGTAATTAATTACCTTTCAAAGTACACAGTTTGCCCTTTAGCTAGCATTTATTTCAGCTAGCAATGGGCAAATTAGCTTGAAATAGTCAACCCTGTTACTGTCAACCCTGTTACCTTTGCAGTGTAGACAATAGAATGTGTGTCCTGTCATCTATTACTCTTGTCAACCCTGTTACCATAACTTCAACCCTGTTGTTGTCATTAATTTGATAAAAATGTTTTAAAAAAATTGAATTTCAACTGTTACCATTATAATTAAAACTATATAGACTAGCCTATATATAGAAAATATTCTCAATAATCTCTAACTAGAAATACTGTATATTGTAAAGTTTATGTCGGTAACAGGGTTGACAAGATTAGGAAAACATTAAAACTGTAATAAAATATTAAATTCCACAGCCTGAGATGGCACAACACAATTTCTTGTCATTTTAAACTTTCTTTGATTCCTGGCTACTTAAAAAAATAGCAATTAAATATAGTTTAAATTTTAACTTTTCAAAGTTGAAAAGTTACCGATTTCATGGAATGACCCTTTAACCAACCAACTCACTCAATATTCTTCCATGGGATTCCTGCAGTCATGTCAACACACGGTTTGAATTGAGGAAAGTGTTTGGTGTTTGTCATAGTAAATGCTGATTGATAATTGATTGATGAGATCATTTTCACATTTCTGTAACTTTACAGGATTGGTCTGTAGACTAGCCTCCCAGTATTAGTGTGAGAACCATATGTTAGATGTGTTTATTGAGATGTCTCTTTCAAGTTTGGACTTAATAGTGGTTTAATACATTAAGTTATGCATAAAGAAGGGGTCACACAGTCATCTTATTTTTTGGGCGGCTGTTACAGAGGATGGTGGTTGTTTGAATACAGTGCAGAGAATGATTTTGATGGTGGTAAAGCTGGAGATATGCGTCCTCATCCACAGTCACAAAGTCAAGGCATGAAAATTTGTGAAAACATGTGCATTTAAAGTAAGGAGTTGGTCTGTTCATCAGCTTTTGAATGACAATGAGAGCTAAAAGTAAGTTTGGTTTGGAGTGTGCAGACTGTACAGCATTTCTTTGTAGCATTAGTATCTGTGTGACCTCTCGATCCTCAGCTTGGGAAATAAAAGAGAAGTTAAAGGAATTTTCTTTCCTTGGCTGAAGTTGAAACATTGGTGTAAGTTGAAAGTGAAATGCAGTGATGTGCAATGGAAACAAATGTAAAGCGTGGTAGTTGCAAACATCAGATTCCTCACAGATCAATTCAACTCACATCTAGGTTTGTTTCATGTAGATATTTAATAAATACCTACATGAAACAAACCTAGATTTCCATCAGTATTCTGCAAAGATTTTGATTTTGATTGCTATTAACCTCACTAAGCTCAACCAATAATATTTGCACAACAGTTGTGATTTGAAATGCATTTTATTTCCCTTGTTGGTCCCACTTGGTCTTTGCATTAAAACTGGCTCTGGTGCTGTGCTTTTATCAGAGAAATTGAAAGTTGCTTTGAAATGAAAACTATCTATATGCCCTAAAATACCCAGGGGTAAGATCGATAGTATTCTTTTTTTCTTTTATGTTTTGAAAGTAGTAATGCATCAACCTTTAAGTGTTCTGCTGTGTCCAGCAAAACACACTGCATTATTTTGTTGCTTTATTCAAAACTCAGATGACAAAAATCAAAACTGTATTCATAAAGCTGCAGCTTCAATCTTGCTGAAATGATTATTCATCATTAAGATTCATTCAAACTGTAGATCCCTGTATTCATCTCATGTCATGTTTTGAAATTGGGTTTTCAGATAGACCTAATGGTATCAAATTGATCTTAAATTAACTTTGGTGGAAATACTGCATGCATCTGCGTTATCTGCAGGCTGAGAGACGTGTGGGGTAGGTGGAGGGCAGCATGTCGGAGCGTGAGGTTTTGTTAATGGGTAATGGAAATTGAAGTACGAGATTCCAAAGCCTATCTCCTTATTTTAAGATTTATATTAATCAGCGTATTATGGACATGCATGGAGCCTGGACCGTTCCTAAAGAGATGAAAATGTTTTCCAGTACATATTGATCCGATTCAAATGCCCAACGTGCAGTTTGCATTTGTGAACAAACTCGGTTACAAAAAGAAAATCTGTGCTGTACGTCCAGAAATGATTGTATTCAACATCACAGTTACCTTTTTCTGTTTCCTGCTGCAGTGACTGTACTGGTTGGGTGGTCGAGCTGATGTGTTGTGGTGTTCTTGTTTATTTGAGCTGAAATAGGAGTCAAAAGAGAAGTGCGATGACGTGAGAGGGAAAACAAATTCAGACATTAATCATGACAGCCGATTGTGCTGCTCTGCAAACATCTCAAATTGCCTCTTTGTCTTCCTCATTAGCAGCGCTCTCCCTCGTCTGTCTGTCTCTCACACCCTCCCTCTGTCTCTCTGCTTTCAGCTGTATGTGACTTGATTTGGGGAGAGCGCAGGAGTGGCGGCAGCTGAGATTATCACTTTGTTGCAGTAGAAATACTTCTTAGCCCAAACTACAATAAATCATCTTCACTAACACACTAGTTAAAAAGCAATTGCACTCGCTTGGCAGGACGTTAGATGTCATCTACATTGCTAGACTTGAGAAATGAAACTGCTGGTAACAAGAAAACAAGAAAAAAGCTTTGATAGTTTTCAATGGCACACATCATAGCCCAGAGCGATACATGGGCATGAGATTAAACACAACAATTTACAATAACAGGCAGAGTAAAATCAAGGCCTAAGCATTTATAATAAAAACTTAAAATGTGTGAAATGATTCCCTTTCATACAAACTGAGGCAAAAAGATGTTGTAATTGTTGGTGGTGGTGGGGGGTGTGTGTGTTCAGTTTTGCAAGTGGTGATCAGAGGCACAAAATGTCCTTAGTGCACAGCACAACACTCATTATTGGCTGGAGGAAAAAAGTATCAACAGACGTGTGACCTTGAATAAGGGCAAATCACATCAGCCCCTCTGTTCACCTTTAAAAACCTATGAAAGTTTAAATTGGTGGGAGGGGCTGTTTCAGTCGCTTTTATTGTCATTGTCATAAATGACAACGAAATACCGTTACCGTTACCGTGGTGCAGAATCCCATAATAATAATCCTATAAATAAATTGTGACTTGACTTGACTATCATTTCAAATATTACAGCAACAGCTTCGGTCTCTCTGGTTAATTTCCTCCTTCAACTGTTCCAGTTGATTTTGGCCCTAGCACTCGGTTTTGTGCGTTCTTGTGTAGGGAAGGGTGTCCTAATTCTTTTAAGAGCAAGGGGAAGTGCTTTTCAACCCTTAAAACTACCCTTTAAATGGGAGGGAGGTCGGAGGCAGACTTCAAATGTAGTGCAAGATTAAATTACCCACGATACTTTGCGAAATGTTGTTCTTCTTTTTCTGTTTTATTGCGGGTGGCACCAGCTTTTCAGGCGCATTAAAGCTCAATGAAGGCGCATTCTGTGCTGGAGTGTGAAGTCAACTGAAATGATGGCAGCCAGTTTGGGAAAAGAACATCATAAATGTAAGTATGGTATATTCTCGCCAGAAAGCATCTGTCTGGATATCTTAAGTTTCAAGCAAATACAAATTAATTCTGTACCGTTGTGTAAGAAATCGCTGCTAAAGTTGGCAACCCTGTGTTAACACAGTTCACAATATCTGCAGAGAGAGCTTCAAGAGGCCACCAAATGCTATAGTAGTTACTTCAGTAATTAGGATGATTATGTATGACTGCATGAACAGATTATCCTGGTTTTGAGGCGTATCTCGATTTCTATCATCATTGGGATATGCCGTTGGTGGAGAAATTTTGGCACTGTCACAAACGAGAATATGCTGCATTAAAGTTACCCACTTCACCCAGCATATCGTAGCATAAGTGACCTGGGATGATGTGCATGCTTGTCATCAGGCCTGTGTACCACAGAGTAGTCCGTGTTGTTTCGTCCTGTAAATTTTCAGAATTTGCAGCAACTTGTGTGTCATCAGGGACTGTTGAGCAGACCAAAACCTTGATAAGGTTCAGGGCTGAGAATGAAGTAGCCTAGAAATCTAGACGCACCCTAGCGGCAGCAAATATATTTGGTCCGTAGGTGGGTCTAGAAACGAGCCATAGGAACTTTTTGAGTCTCGAACACCGTTTGTGTTCACCAATCACAGCGCTCTATCTGTTTAGAGAGTCGTTGGGCGGGCTTAACGCGATGATGACATACATTTTTATTGGCTTGTCAGGCTAACATCATCCTGTACCTGTACCTTTACCTGTACCTGCTCTCTGCTCCGATTAATCGTAGTGCTCAAGCGCTACCCTATTGCGTGCAGAGGCAGTTTGAAAGACAGCATCCCGCCCCCTGGATTGAGCCGAGGTCTACCGGTCGTTGCCAGACTATACATTTTAATGATATAGTCTGGCTTGTCAGGCTAAGAATGAAGATCAGTTCTCCAAAAAGAAATTTGCTTCCAAGCGAGTGAGCAACCTGATTAGTGTTTAACAATGTGTATACATTTCTGTCATTTCTATCTCATTTAAACACACCCTAATCTTCATCACTGTTTGTTATAGGAAAGCAATCAGAGAGCTTGACCTGGAGGGGAAGGTCACTGGCCAGCAGGCTTCAAAAAATGGGAGTATTTGAATAAGGTAATTATTTGTCATCATCTGCATCTTCCTTCAAATGAATGATTAGTCAATTATTCTCTCTCGCTCTCGCTCTCTCTCTCTTTCTGTGTGTGTGTGTTTGTTTGCCTGCCTGCCTGGTTGCTATTGCAGGGGCTGAAAACTCCCGAAACTGTATCAGGCACTGCAGACGGTGAACAAACAGCATCCAACCGGAGATATTATGCAGATACATGCAGTTCTGGGGGGGCCATCAATTGACCCACCAGTGTTGGTGGCTTCTTTCAACCCATCTAATGATGAGCTGACATCGTTACTGATGGTAAGTCAAGAGTAGGAACAGTTCACATTTGCAAAACCAATAACTGTAGCAAAAATAGCCTCAGAATGCAAGAGCATATCCCAGTCTAGAATCGGAGCGTTTGTAGGTCTCTGGACCCTGCTGTCACTACACCATGAACAGTGTGGAATCAGACAGGTCTCTTGATTTATTTTTGTTGTTGTTGTAACTCTAGGCCATTGTTGAACCCTCCAGGGAGAACATATCTGAGCCGGGACCACATCATCTACACCAGCTTCTCCTGCTGCTCCCACACCAGCCCCTCAAGCTCCACCACCACCCCATCTCCCAGAAAGAGAGCAAGAAGAAGCAATAAGGCCATTCGTGATTTTTTGAAGCAGGAATCTGTGATTGAACAGAAAGGCCACAAGGAAACTGAGGGCAGAACAGACAGGTTCCTACCTTTTTTTTCTTCTTTTTACTATTTTACCATTCACTCAGTTTATTGATGTGCAATATTTTTTGGTTTTCAACCTCAGGTTATTTGCACATACTTGAATACATTTTATTTTAAATGATGTAAAATCTGAGTTTCACATTCTTTAATTGCACTGTTGGCATAATACAAATCTTTTCGTAAATCAAAGTGCTTGTGAGTATTTTGTGACCAAGCATCATACCAATATGCATGTCAACATAATTGCAAAACAAACAATTAACGAAGTATTGTCCAAAATAGAATAGTTGAATTAAATTTTGTGAAAATATGAAAACAACAGAAATGTATAAATATGTACATATGTGCATTCCCTGGTGTTTCATGTGTATCAGGGAGTTCTTGCAAAGGAGGTTCTGGGTCCAGGATGTCCTGTGCCACGTTCTCATCAGGTTCCAGGACATCTCCATTGTCCAGACACACAGTGGAAGGCACAGGATGCAATTACTTTGGGTGCAAATGTATGTCTGACTTTCAGGGCCTTGAAAAGTGTGGACCACCAACGGGTTTTCATAATTCCAAAGGCTCTTTCTATAATTCAACGCCCCTTTGAGTGGTGGTGATTGAATTTCTGTCGTACGCGGCCATTCACTGGTCTGATGAGGCAGATTGAGGTGTCCAAACAGGGATGTCCCTCGTCTCCCAGAATGAAATAACCGTTCGGAGGATAGCTTTTAGCAAGGTAAAAATAGCTGCTCTTTAAAATGTGAGTATACAGACCCTGGATATCCCACAAAGACAAAGATACATTTCCTGAAGAGTCACAAATGACCTGTATGTTTATTGAATTAAAACCCTTTGTAATTTAAATAATCTAGTCTATAGAGTGATGGGGGCTTGATACGAATGAAAAAGTCTGAATTCCTATCTGCTGAAACTATTATTTAAAAAGTCTTCACACTTATAGCAGCAAGATGGAGAACTCAAAGAAACATCGAAATGACAGGAAATGTGTTGTGTTACTACTGAAGCAGAGAGGCCAAAAGTTTAGAATTGCTAAACTTAAATGTGCCTGTAACTGAGAAACGGGAAATACTTGGGCTGTGACCATACCATCATTTTTCTCGCAGATTACTCTACCCGCGTTTGTCAAATGATATAAAGGATGGCTGGTACATATTGGAGCCTGCATGAGATGCATGGACACCTACTGTGAATCACTTGTCCTACAAAGAGCATACGTCTGCGAAATGTGTTCTCATACTCCATCTGACAATTCGAATAATGGAGGCACCTACAGAGAAACAACTGAAAATAATAATAAAAAAAAGTAATTTAGCTTTCTATATCACCATTGCCAGGGGGAAAGTTTTCCAGAAGGTTTCATATACTCTCTTCCGTAAAGGTAACAAGTCAGAACTCTAGATGAAAAAGATAAATATGCAGGAATGGACAGTTATTACGTACACTTACTCGATTGCTGTCCTTAAGTATATTCTCCAAGTATCTGTAATGATTTTTTTTTATTACTCCACAATACTCTTAATTCATGTCTACATATAGTGGCTTTTGCTCAGAAGAATTAATTTTCCTTTATTTAAAAAATGCAGTAGGCTGTGTTCTTCACACACTTCAACAAAAAATGTAATTTTATTCTGTTTTTATGACCATATAGTATATTCTACAAGCTTTTCACTCTACGTGTAGGTCCGGGCATTCATTGATCATCATGATTGATTTTGAGCCAAGAAATAATGTGACTGATCAGCCCACCGTTGAGTGAAATTTGACCAGGAGGTCCTATACATTCTCTGAGCCATGCACTTTGTTCACCTCTGTAAATATAAAAAATTCATAACATTCCCTCAATAGTTTAGCTCAAAGGTTACTGTAGATCTAGTACATAAGCATAGCGACCAGTTGAGATTCTCTTAAACTCTATGGGATCCTTAAAAACAAAGAGAAAATTTATGAGCTTGATGTGAATTTTGAAAAATGACTGCCTCTCGGCCCAATTAGCTTGCATGGATGTGGTTCTTCCCCTTTGCTAAGCTCCCTGACAGCCTGAAGGCTCATGAAATATCATGAAATGAGCGTGTCTTAAAATGCAAATCATGTTCCCCGTGTTTGAAAGGAAGAGAGAGATGTGTTTCAGCAGCATGAAAGTGGAGACACAACTGGAAACAGGCAGCAGACTGACACTGAAATATAGTGGGAGGCTGGGATTGAAGATAGGTTTTAACATGTGCCAGGCTTCCCACTGTGAGTGCATAACTTCATTTTATAATCAGCGTGTATGGAAAATGAATGAATGAAAACCTTAATAACCTTGGTTACGTGTGTGTCATGTGTGCTAAGCTCAATCAACAGGATATCAGTCATTCAAATTGTCTGAGCCTTCAGGTATTTTCACACCAGAGGTGCTGATCTTGCCTGAGCTATGTAATTGTGAGCAATTACGAGTGAGGGTGCCAATCAGATCTGCAGTGTGAAAGTGCCTGAGCAGTTTTATAACCTCATACAGTTACATGGTTCAGAACGCCTCACTCATCAAAAACACAGGAAGAGAAGAAGACACAACATAATCAGCATGGAGAAACAGAGAATGGGATAATCCATAGATTTGTAGTCTAATGACTTGTTTGCATAAAGTGTCTGACATAAATATTGTTGCCGTTGGGACAAAGTCTAGACAGGGAAAGCTGATCCAAATTAAACTTTAACACTTTCAAATGTTGTTTTACTTGAAATGTGGCTGTAAATTACATATTGTACATAGAAACCATAGACTGTATAGACTGTACATCACCAAATAGTTTCTGAAGAGCGATTTTCAAGGTGTCTTCATGACAGCACTTTTGAACTGCACTGTGCGTTTGCCGTGCATGATAGAGCAGTGTTGATTTTTCTTAACACTTACAAATCAGAAGATGGATGAAAAATGAAAAGTTAAATTAATTTTAATAAGCTCACTCAGCATATTGCCACTTCCACTCAACACATTTACACTTGTACTCTTGAATAAAGGAGAAAAGGGAAAGAGGGAGAGGAGGAGAAGACAGTGAGAGAAATAAATTGAATTTTAATATGAGATATAACATCTTTTCAATCCCAGAGAATAGCTCATTTAATCACTTTTTCATGCTAGGTTCTGGTGTCAGTTTGGACACACTCAGCGAGAGGGAGATTTGATATCCTTAATTAACTGTTTTCACAATGATCCAGTTTCTAGAGTCACACATGATCTTTGAGCTATCTTAAAAACAGAATGTTTGATGTGAAAGGTTAGCATGGTTTAGTAACACCAAACCCAGTTCAATGAAACCGTCATCCTTGTCAAGGATAATTAATTATCAGCTAATTAACAGATTTTTCTTGTATGTAGAGCACAGTATTAATTATTGTGAAACATTGGAGAGGAGAGACAACTTTTTAAATGTATTTTGTGTGTAATATTTGTTTCAATGCAACAATTGGCTTAAAAAAGTAAACATACAAAACGTCTTTTCTTAAAAAAAGTTTAACTGTCACTTTTCCCAATGGATGTAAGCACAGTCCATAAGAGACCAAAGTCCTAAACCCATACGGAACCATTTTTGGAACCATTTTCTGTGTCTGATCCTTGTAGTAATTATGGCAGCAGATTCACCAATTTTCCACAGTGTATTTTCAATCTAGGTTTTTGTTTTTTGTTTTTTTGTGAGGAAATACAACCTTTTATAGACGAAAGGTTTGCCAGCCCTTTGAAACACAAACTGTGTGTTGGTGTCTCGGTGTGAATTCTGAGTGGTATCCATACAGGGATCTGTCACTATACATTACATAGCCTATACTATTAATTTTGTGTTTTGAACTACGTCTAACAGTGTGTGTTGGCTTTATGTGTCCCTTGTTTTAGTGAGTTTGTTTCTTCCTGTGACAGTCATAAAGTTTTCAGTCCTTACAGATCTCAGGATGATGCGAAATGTGTTTTTTTTTGTAAACCATAGTTCCCTCGAAAACAAATTTGTGAATCCACACATCCTCTTCTCTGTCCACACCTGTATGGCTGTTTTCTGGGTTCGCGCCAAGGCAGAGAGGATTCATTGTTTTCCTCTGGTTTAATCTGTTCTGGGTTCAGACTGTCTTCAAACGGACCCAGCCTCACAAACCACACGGAACAATCTAAACAAAGTTTGACTGACAGCAAATCATAATCTACTTAGTGTATCTGTGCCCATCTGTACTGGAACGATATGTTCACAGTCTCCAGTCTGCTGAGCAAAGCACCAAAGAAGAAACACTAGTATATAAGCATTATCCTAAACTGCAACTAACGGCAAAGGAGGAGCAGTTAGTCAAGATGTGAATTTGTTTTCGTGTTGACCACATTATCATCAATTCATAGGAATAAAATAAAAGTAAGTCATGTGGAGAATCTCACTGTTGAACCATCTATGGGCTTTGACAGTGATGCAGTGAGCAGGAAGACAGAAAATAATTGAGGGTAGTTTATAAATATCTTTCAGCAAAGATGATCATTGGTCAGGACTCCACCAGACACTGACTATACTAAGGTCATGTTGTCAGTATTGATGTCATTTTAAAACCCTTTCAGACAAAAATATGTTTTTGAAAATTGTGGCGAAATCTTTCAAACTGGTAGGGAAATAACTTATATCATGGGCTTGTAAATGGGAAGTGTAACTGTCATGTTTATTAATGTAAACATCCTGCATTACCGGCTCTGAGGTTTCAAACTGTTTTATGCTTCTGTGGGTTGTGTCAATGCATCACAAACTGGCACTTGCAACTCTGCTTGTGCCAGTAATTTTAAGCAAACTAGAGAAATGGAGAAGGTCAACGCCTTCTGATTTCTAAAGACAGAGATGGGAAAGAGCCGATTCTAGGTTTGATCCCTCAGTGATCCTCTGCCTGATTAATCACATTGATCAGTATAAAAGGTTTAAAATGCTATTTCTTTGGCAAAAGCCCTGAGACTTAAGGGATAAATCAACCACTGTGATGTTTAAAACAAAAACCAACATCAGCAGCCATTCATTGGGGAATCTGCCTTTTCAAGCTTTTTTTTTATTAAGGTGAATTTAACAAGGCACGTGTGGAGGGAGCAGATCAGTGAACGCTTGTGTTTTGACAGATTACATCATTCTCCCGGCCTTCAAAGTGTCGAGTTCTGTCCATAAAATACTCAACGCTATTGTTGGCAGTCTGACTGAATTAAGATTAACTTTTAATTTCTATGAATTTCTCAGAAGTTTCCAGTTTGATAACAGAAGACAAAGCTTTCATCTGACAGCAGCGTGGGTGTCACAGTGTGCCAAATTGCCATAAGACAAACTGAGTCATCGAGATGGCGTAAAATCAGGTGGATAAGAAGTGTGGGAAACAGAAGCGGCCTACACTCACCTTTATGTTCGCCATAACCAGCGATTATATAATCGTCTTTTCACCCACTGAAATGTCCTTTTGTTTCCATAGTAGGATATGATTGACAGAACTTTGAGGACACTGATAGCCAGGTATATTAAGTGGGCAGTTGTGCTTTACATATTATTAAACAGCATATTTTTCTTTTGAAGTTTGAAACAATCACGTAGGAAGTGCAGTTATGGTCTATGCATAGTTTGAGTCATTGTACCAAATCCCTTGTGGGCATTTATTTATTCAGAAGCTGCTCCTCTGGCTTGTAATTGTTATCGAGTAATTATTAAGGGCATTACAGAAGGCAGTGAGTGGGGTTATCTTTGTTTGTCATATTTGAGGCATCTCATCTTCTCACAACAAAATAAATAATATGCCACAGAGAATCATCCGCCATGAAAGGCCAGAAGAAAGTTTCAAAGGAAAGTGCAACTTTGTGGAAAGTGAGGTCTCATAAACATATGTAAAAAAAACAAAACAAAAAAAAACCACACAGACTCACAACAAAGGCATTTAATTTATTCAATTTTTACTTAGATACTTAGATTATGTTATTCTCAGAAAGTCTCAGAAAGAGGAAAACTTTTCTACTATTTTTGCTACCTTTGTTCAGGATGGAGTGGCACTAATGCTATGTAAACTGGGTCTGATGTCCTTCACCTCCTCATGTCCTCCAGCGCCCATCGGAGGGGATCTTTAGGCATTCACAGACAAAATGGATATTATGTTCCCTTGAGTGAGTCTGGGTCAGCCGAGGGGTCTCCTTGCAGGACTGTAATACGTCAACAGGGAGGCATCGGGTGCTGAAACTGCCTCAACTGGTTTCTTTTAACCTAACGGAGCTGTGTTTGTTCTCTGAGCTCCTCCCAGATATCTCAGCCTGTCGCCCTGTCTCTATGCCAGTTAGCCCCCAGGAAGGGAAACTCATTTTAACCCCTTTGAATCGACAATCTGGTCATTACACTGGCCTTATGATTGAAGGTGAGTGTTGGACCAGGAGACAGTAAATTGAGAGCTTAACCCACCTTCACCGCAACAGTCCAATCTATCATAAACTTCTCTGTCCATCAGCCTCAAGCTCAATCCTCACTCTTAAGCAGGACCATGAGATGCCTCTTTCACATAGGAACCTCGTTAAAGACTGCCTGACACCACTGACAGGCCTCAGTGTAATAGATGATTTTACTTTAGATATCAGTTGTGTTTTTGTAGCTTCAACCTCAACCTTTTCAACAAGGGCATAACTGTCAATGCATTTTTTCCCCATAACTTTTTATGTCATGTTCTTGTTGTTTTAGGACTTTAGTTTTATTGTTGTGGCTCGGCTCATACTATGCAAGTGGAAGAGCCCACATAAGCCAGAGTTTGTGGAGTGGTTTAAACTCATGACAGAGACTGCTGCCTTTGAAAAAATGATTGCCAGGGTTAATAATGTTCCAAGTAAAACGAGTCAGGTATGGGAAGTCTTTGTGGACTATAAGGGGTGTAACGCCATAGAGGGGTCCATCTGAAGGACTCTCTCCCTCAGATGGTTCAAGTTGTATCGAAAAGGTCAGAGAATGCAGGACAAAGCGTTATGACGGTCTTGAATGGTTGAGCTGTTATCAACATTCAAAACAACTTCTCTTGAACCATTCTTAAGACTTTTCTCTTGTAAGACTGAAATATTAGGTTAGATTGATGAATTGTTCAGATTAATATGAAATCTCAACTTTGTGTTGCTCTTCGAAGTTTGTATTTGTGTGTGGATGTGCTCATGCTGGCAATAACACCAACTACAACTGTGGATTTCCCCTGTTGCTTTGAACCATGGAAGCAGCAATGATCCCTTCTCTAATTTGTGTTTTGTATTGACAGCGTTTTCAGTCATCTTTTACTTTTGCAAGAGAAATGACTTTTAGGAGACTACTTGAAGAATTCCTCGCATGGAGCCAATACATAATACAAAGTGTGTATCGTACAAGGAATCAGTTCTCTGAGTTAGATTAAAAAAACAATTCAAGGACAAAAGATAAAAATATGTTGATTATAGATTTTATGGGGCTGTAAGTGCTGTAATGCTGCTTTCACTGACCATAAGTCATCGGAGTCATTCTCAGTGGTGCTAAACATTTAAGAGATTTTTTTTCCATTTGACAGCAGAAGCCAACTGTCACAGAGCAGAGCAGTGATGTGAGTCTGCAGAGCTCATTACTCCCTGCGTAGTTGACATCATCTCTGTTCTGCTAGGTAATCAGATCACACACACAAAAGATAAAATATATATATTTCTCCAAATGTTGAAAGCAAAAAGTCATGATGGCAAAGACATTAACAGCCCTGTCGGTTTTCTTGAATCTGGCATGTGTCTGAATCCAACACCTGCAGCATCTGACACATTTTTAATAAGACAGCCATCTTTTCCTTTCCTGAATGCCCACTGATCAGCAGTCAGTTAATTTCCTGTTGGGTGTAGGGTAAACGGCACACACACTCCCATGTACACACCTTTACATACACACAGAGGAAAATATAAACACACACTGGAAATGAGTCCTGCAAAAGGCTTCCAGAGACAAAATAAAACTACTGTGATTACAAAGTGTGGATGATTTTGCAAAGTCATTTTATTTTTCATGTGTGGTATTGCAACAAAATCATACTTCACTTGAGAATTTTGATTTTATGCGACCTGTCATTAGACCGAGAGCTCTGTGAAAACCATGCATCTCCAAATGTGTTGATTTTGAATGTTTGTGAAAAACTGGAGGAGTGAGTGTTGATTTATGGGTTGAGAAAATCTTCCTACTTGTGAAGATAAATCGATACGATGCATTGTCACAAAGCCGCCAACAACAGGCTGTTTTTTTGAGCTCAAAAAGTGGACTTTCCCATCTATATGGTCAGGTATGAGATACAGTACGTATGTGGTTCGCACAGGACACTGATAATAAACATATGGTGAATATAAAGAATGGTGAATTTCTGAAGGTTAAGCTACCCAACAGTACAGTATATACATTATCTGCACTTAAAATCACTATTGCAGCAACATGCAACACATACATTAACGCAGCAGTAATAAATGTATTGAGTACATATACTTGCTCTGCCCACAATGCAGCGTGATTAAATAGTATACGCACCATGCCCCAGTTTTTAATGTGTAGCATCAACTGACAGTTCAAGGGGCACAGTATATTCACCATTGGGATTAAAGGGTTGTTTTTGTTCATAGTGATATTAGGATAACAATGATTAATATAATTTAGTTAATAGCACCCTTGTTGTGCCCCCCTACATTCTGCGCTCAAGGCAGCTGCCTATGTTACGTATTCCATGATTCCAGTCCTGCTGCCTGCTAATAAAGTATGTATGTCTGCATCAATTTTTCAATGCATTTTCTCATTCTCAGACAGGCTCAGGTCTACACAGATGACCTCAGCTTGCGCTCCACAAATGCATGTCTGTACAAGTTAACTTTAGCACAATCGAGCAATCTTTTCAACGTTTATCTTCACTTATTTTTTGTTGTGTTGTGTAATGGTAGTGGCTTGTTAAGAAGAGATAACCAGTTACAAACTGTGTTTAGCTTAATTGCTTTCTCAATGGGAGCTATTAGCCTAGTTACTGCAATGTTTATGCATTTTGTCCCCATATTTTACATATCTGGTTCAATGCCTAACTTCATTTTGTATTCTTCATATTTGTTACAACAATAATAATACTATAGTGATACCACAACAATAGCTACGGTATCACTATAGTATTGTTTTGTTTCACAAATTGAGGAGAATCCAAATAGATTGACTTGAAGTGTCAGCAGCCAGCTTTTATTTTGTAAATCAATGAGGACAAAGTTAAGAATGCCTACAAACTGAAAAAAATATTGGTACAATGCTCGGTAGCTTATAGGTATTTAGCATCCTCCCGAATCTCATCCACAGCCCACAACAATTAGTGTGTTGATGGAACCTCTGTGTTCAGGACACATGGCTGTTGATGGGACTTTGTCGTCTTTGCCTTGCCTGGTGTCAACACAATGATAAGGTCCAAATGGAGAATCTTAATGAGCTTTCAAATAGTGTTTCCCCTGAGAACTGAGCATATAGCTTAGAAATACCTGATAAGGCTGCTTTAGCAATCTGGATGTCCTGAAAGGCACTGCAATCAAGAAGTGTACCATTATCTGTAAAGCAGTGTCATTGTGATTAAATTCTTTACATGAAGTTGGGAAATGTAGTTCTCACACTGTCGTTAACATATTTCCAAAAAGAAAAGCAAAAAAGGATATTGTACTACACAATTTACAAGCAGTGGCACCTAGAACAACTACAGCCCTATCAAGTGTATTTATTTACAATTAAATGTTAGCTTTGTTGTCCAAGGCAGACCAAACAGTGGACCTTATATTCATCATTGAGCCAAACCTTCGTCCAATGTTTTGCATGCATTACAAGAATATTATATCAGTTCCTACATTAGTAACAATACCAACAGTGAACATTATTTAAGGAGCAATTTACATTTCCCTCCAAATATATGGAGGATAGCATAGGTGTGTGTTTATATAATGTTCAGAAGACAGGTTTTACTTGTTGGATGGTTCCCCATCCAGTGCGGTAAAACAGTATACAGACATACAGCAGTTCTTACCTTGCCATTTGAAGTGTGCTTATATTAAGAGTGAGAGTTATAATAAGAGCGTTTTATAGGTGATAAACATTTCATGAAGTGAAGTAAAAAACAAGCATGAAGTGCAGAAAATAAGAAAAAGACAGAGAACCTTCATACTGTAGCTGGAACCAAACTATTACACTACACTACACTACACTTGTTTTACTCTTCCAGTCTACAGAGATGCTTTTAAACAGAATTTAAAATTCTGTTGTTGCACTTGAAACTTTTTGGTTGGTTTGATTCACTCCCCAAGATCCATCCTTGGCTGGCCCACAGCCAAGGACTGTTTATGGAGGCTCTGAAAAAAAGATAACACTGGCAACAAAAAAGCTATTTAAGTCTCCTGGCTCCCTGCTCACATGAATAGGCTCCTCCAGACACTATTTGGAGTACAGTACTGCATTTACTGGACTAAGTGACTGACTGAATGAGTGAGTGATGAAGTTGCACCACGTGTTTTGGGACTTTCTATGTGGTTGTTGATCTTTCTCAATTATTTAGTGCAGAGTATTTCTCTTATGCCATCAGGGGATTGTTTACAACAACTCTGCAACAGGTCTCAACCACCACATCTCCTCAAATAGTGACCAAGGCTTGTGTTACTGTGATACACACATTTAGGTCCAATTCCCTCAGGTTGTTATTTATAATTGGGCATGGCATTGTTTCAGTACAATGGCTCATTTCAGGCACCCATGCTTCTTTATAAAAGTTACCACTTCATGCAACACAAAGTCAACACTTCCAGAAAGTAATTCAAATTAAAAGCCCACCAGTGGCAGAAACCCATTTTTTTCAAGATCTGTGTTATTGATAGCGTGATGATAGTGGAATACTCATCAAAAAATAATTTCCAAAAGCCAGAATCAATTGGTGATAAGGAAGTAAATGAATAAACAACAGACAGTGCTCCTCTGAGTACAGATGCACCCATCATCTATTTTCTATAAAATTAAACGAATGTTGATACTTGATGCGCTAACAACAGCTAACTGATGTCTTAATTGTCTTGTGGTGGCGCATTCTTCTTTGTAATGTGGCCAAAGAATTGTTGTTTTAGTTTATAGTTAATTTTCTTGTTTTCTGTCATCCTTTAAGTCACCGAACGTAAGTTAGTCCGTGCGAAATGGTGGAGACCTCCATTCCTTTTTCTTCTCATGTGTCACATTTCAAGTCACTGCTCACAGTGCCTGGTGACATATTGAGACATACTCATTCATTGAATCATGAACACTGTCTTACTGGCAGTTAAGGTCTTCAGCCTTGCATTACAAACCTGTCATAGTAGATAACTAATGCCCATTGGTTGCCTGGACCTCATATTCATCCCTCAGACTCAATAGACCCCCCCCCTCTGACTCTTGGATTATCTTATAATTACTTGAAGCCGGTGTAATATTTTTTGAAGCCAAAAGATTGCAGGATTTATTTTATCTTACAATGGGCAATCAAATGTTGTAAGTCTTCAAATGTCACCAGGGAGAGACTGGATTAAGTGGTGCCAGAACAATCACATACCAACTGACACTTCAGAAATGGCAGGGGAAAAAATTGAGATAGAATTGAACTAGCTAAGGCTCAGACCTTTTACAACCAATTTTTCAATGTGGTTGCATCACACACGAGAAGAAATTAAACCAATTATGTTCTCTCTAATTTCAACACACAACCAGATTTGAAAACTAATAGCACATCACACACCACAGGATATTAAGATTATACTTAGAGAGGGAGCGATGCACGTCCTAATCAAGGTTTCCGCGAGAAAAAAATTGGCACTGGACATCGTGACTGGCAGGTTTTCAATTTACATGACAAATGTTATCTCAAGGAAATTTTAAATCGAATGCAACTGGACTTGGTTATTTGTCTAGGAAGACGTTTCACCTCTCATCCAAGAGGATCTTCCATTTAATGGTGGCTCTGTATGAAACACTGCTAATAATCTCTTAACAGTCATTAGGACACTAGGTTGAGATTGTTGGGACTGATTTATATAAATGCAGGGTTTCCCGCAGCGCTTTCCTGTTAAGGCGGCCGCCTTAACAACAAAGAGCTGCCGCCTAAACTAACATCTTAAAAAAAAAAAAAAAATGTAGCGATATTCGCCGCCGCCGTCCCCCCCGTTGGACGATGGCCGCATCCTCTCACACACATATACACCACAGAGAAGCGCGCATGCATAACAGCAGCGCGTGTTGAAAGCGAAACTTTAATACGGCACGGCGCGTCCACCCCCCGTCGATCGATCCGCCCCCCCCCCCCTGTCAACAGATCTCCGCGCTACCCCCCCCCCGTCGACAGGTCAGACACCACCTTAACTAACAAATTTCCTGGGGGAAACACTGAAATGTGTGTCTTTTGTTATCACCCCCCTCCAACAACAACCAAAAAAAAAAAATCCTGCAGTCTTAATTACTCCTACATCAAGAGATCGCAACAAACAAGCAACAACAACAAAAAAAAAAGGAATAATTTTAAGCCCTGCTAGAATATTTACACTTTTGCAGTCGTACATAACCAGACTGGTGTATGGAAAGTGATAAAGTGAGTCGTTGGCAGTGTTTGTCCATCACACATTGTTTCTCCCTCTCATTTCTGTCCCTGTGTTCATTTGTCAGTAGCCTATCCGGCTGGTGTGTGAGCAGAGCTCATTTGTCAGCAGCAGCTCACTCTGTTAAGGATGCCTATCGTTAGCTGGGGATGACAGGGCCTTGTTTCACAGCTGAATAAGCCTCTCAGCATGGGATCCAACCCTTGATTAAAAAGTAAAAAGAAAACACCCTGTGGAAATCTTACAAATGATGAATAGCTGTGCTCAGAGGGAGTTAATAGCATTTGAGGTGAAGTGGTGCCAAGAAGCTTGTGAAGGACAGCATAAATGTGCTGGATGGCCAGCAAAACAGAAACGCCTAAGCGCATGCATTCACAGACATCCCCTTTCATGCATGAATTCATGCATGCTTAGGCACACCTTTTTTATTACAGTGCATAATACAATACATTAATACACCGTTTTGGTAGGTGGCACGTATAAATCTTGTAGCCATTGTTTCTCTTTGTCCTGGCAGGAATCGTGTTATAATTTATTTAAGGTCTACTGTTAATGCAAATATTTTCCTCCTACAATTTGATTTGGACTCCACTGCTCTTAGAAGACATTTCACACATACCTACTGGCGCTGAGGGATATAAAAGCATTTTCTAATAGGGATCGGCTTAAATCTCCTCCACTTTTCCTGCCTGGCTCAGCTGCATTCAAAGTGTTTTGCATTCGCCTTCACAGTAAGGCTTCTCTTCCTACGTCTTTCATGAGGAGGCCCGGTGTTGTATAAGTCTTTCTTTGTCTGACAGGAACATCCAGTGTCATTCTTGGAACTGGGTTGAATTAACACTGAAAGTTTTTTGCGGTGTCACGTGAAATTTTAAGAATTTAGTTTTCGGCTCTGTTGCCAAACCTTGCAGGAAAAAAAAGTCATGATTTTTGCTCACCTATCAAAACCAGACCCTTAACCCTGTGCAGATAAACAACATTATGTAGCTTTACAGCAAGTTCACACCACATGGTATCAGCTTGATAATGATTGATACGTTCTGGCTCGACCAAAATTCTAATTGGTCAATTTTTTGCCTTAATACAAAGCAATAATATTCATCCAGTAATCAGTTTTCTGAATCATTTATTGAAGTTCAAGGTCACAAGGGATTGGAGCCTAAGACAGGGATGCAATCTAAGTGAATACCAGTCCAATTACATCTGCAACAAAGTAATTAAGGCTGCAACTGAGTGAGAATATATATAAAAAAATAGCAACCGCTTCATCCTTTCAGGTATCACATTTATTCATTACACTGATGAATATTAGAAATGACACTTTTTAATAGCCCTAACATGCTGAAATTCAAAGATTGATTGGTTTCATTGGAGTCTTAAGAAAATGAATTTCCATTTAAATGTTTCACCTCTACAGAAAAACAAAACAAAAAAATCTTCTATATCTTCTGGTCTCCCACCACACCTTGGAAAACACATTTGCATAGCGTATCTCCCCACATGGCACTCTTTGTTTCTGTTTTGGGTGGCGAGTATATAGCTCTAAGCAGTTTTATCATGCTGACACAGCCCTGCGACTTGCTCCACTTGTCTGTATAATAGGGGTGTCACCCCATTGGCAGCACACCGCTAAAGTCTATTATTGAGTATTGTTCCAATACAATTTTCTTAATCTGCAAGTGCCCGTTAGCATTTAGCCGAAAATAAGATGACACACATACATGGGCTCACAAGCACATGAGCACAGACACACAGAGCATAGGAAAACCATCTGAAATGCACATGATTGTATCTATTATGGAGAAAAAAAGATGCTGCTGCCAGATTAAAATTCACATCCAACAGCTTCTGTCAAAGAAACACACTATAAACCATATGTTTATTGTCCTTGTCATCTTTACAGTATGACTGGAGAAGGAAAAACCAAAAATAGAGGAGTGTTTGTTTCTGTGTGTGTGTGTGTGTGTGTGTGTGTGTGTCAGGAAGAGAGGAGAGGGGTTGAGGAGCCTTTTTCTTTCAGTGCATTCATCATCCTGACTCGATCTACTTTTGCATCCATTATTTTGGGGGATGCTGCTTTGTTCCCGTCAGTGATTTTCCCTCTTTGCGCTCCGCTCCTTTCTATGAATTAAAGACAGCCTGACACGCTGCCAATACAAGCTGCTCTGTTTTTTACCCAAAGCACCTGGCACCAAAAGTGTTTTCTGTTTTATCAACAAGTCATTCAGAAACACAACCCCCCTCCCCCTACCCCCCACCCTCAAATTTACCAGTTGAAGTCTCGACACAGAGCAGCGAGCAACACCAGCAAAGTCATCAAACAAGCAATTTGTCAGTGGAACTTCTCCCTACAGTCCCTGAATTTCATGTATCACCACCGCTTCAGGACCTCTTTGCAATCACTTTGGATCTTGTTGTGGTCGTTTTGAATTCACTCTTAAGTTGTTTAATTGGCTCCTGAACAATGATGCTCTACGTTAAATAAAACAGAGACACTGAATCAGGGCCCCACCATGAAACAATCTTTATTCTTTCCAGTAAACAAACAGCATTACTTTGATTGAGCTATACAATTGCACTGTTCACCACTAATACACTAATAATGAAAATTCAATACATGTACATATATTACATTTGCATATAGCATATATATGCACATATAGCATATAGGCCCACTGACTGCTTGTTAACTTCGCCCAGCACCTTGTGATGTAGCATTTATTTATAGGTTATATTCAACTGTGACATATCAATTCTCTGTGTCACTCAGCCGGTTTCAGTGTGCAGCATCTCTCACTTATTCACATATCTATGAGCTTAGGATGGACTGTCACTGACCTGATTTATCAGCACTTTATTGTGTTCTTCCCTTTTAAAAAAAAACAAACTCTTAGTCACATTTTTACCCTCCAGCAGCAGGTGCTTGACTTTTATTGTCATCCTGTGTGTGAATAGAGCATGCTCTCAAGGGTATGCACTCTGATCAGTCAAGGGTTTTTCGTGTAGAGTCTTGTTGACCTGGGTTACTCTACTATTTTGTACCATATCACCCTTAATGCATTTATAACCTTCCCCATTTTGGTAGCTGTGGCAATATTGACATAGCTGTAACAAGAGTGTCACTATAGGTCACGTGTTATATTTTAACCTGCAGTTTTGTTTTTTAAAATCTAAACATATTAACTAACCAGTATACGGTATTGTATTTCCTGTGTTAGTATTGTAGGAGAAATCATTGCACACACACTGGACAGTGAACATTTCACTGTTCAGATAAATTATTGTAAACATGATGGTTTGATATAAAAACAATATCAAAAGTAGTTTTCAGCATTTAACCATGTTATACTAAGAGTAAATAAATAAAAAAGTACTTTGTTGAAAATTTGAGTGCAGCAGTGGTTTAAAAAAGCTTTTGTGGATGTTTTAAACACATTTCCACAGTGCAAACTCATCACTCTGGAGCACTTGTATCTGACGTGAACTCAATCTGACCACAGCAGCTGGTACCTGTACAGGAGGGATCTCCCACCTTCTTACACAATGAAACATTAATCACTCTGCTGAGAGGAGTCAGCACAAACAAAGGACTGTGTAGCTGCTTTAGAGGGAATCTTTCAGTGAAATCTATGCAAAAAATCGCTTTCCCTAGATTCTCCCATTGAGGACGAGGGATTTCTCTCATTGTAATGGGCCCAAGAGACAACAAGGACAGGATGCTGACCTTGGTGAAGCGTGTCCTCTACAGTAGAGAAAGCATTGAGTTCCATCACTGCCATTACTGTGTCATTTACCCAGTGTGATGATGCTGACACGGTGATTATTTGATGGCTCCTGGTAACGCGGTCCTCACGAGTCACCCACAAAAGAATAATCTCCTCCTGATCAATTTCTCTAGACAACATGCTTACATTTCAAAACCACTAGCAACCTCATTATTGTGGTGCTAGAGAAAAAACAACATCATTAGAGTTGAGCCTTGCACCACAAATGCCTGTGATCACCTTGATGGCATTTTGTTCAGCAGTTGTTTACTGTGGCTGGTAAAATATATTTGCTATGAACTTTCACTGTATGATCATTTGTGAAATAAACTTAACCCGTTAGGAAGCAACAAAAGAAAAGCTGTCTTCTGACAACTGACATGAACAATGTGTTATCTGACAAAAGCGTCATGCTTTATTCTGTTAGGCCCTCTTTGCAATATCTATACCTCCGCCAACATCAGAGTTATTTATTGCATTTACAAAATTCTTGACTGCAAAACAATCATGAGCAAGTGAACTTTGCATGCAACAACCACAGAGCAACAGAGGCAGAGTGTAAGGATGTATGTGGCTTGTTTGCTTTGTTCCGATTCAGAGGACAAAAAACAATGCAATTGTTGCATTTTTCTTTTGGTCCGTTTGTGTTCACAAGGTAGGCTAATGGTCATGTGGTCCAAGTTGTGAACAATCGTGAACCACCTGTTCTCTCATTGGTCAGAAATCTTACCCGGTAGGAGGAGGGGGTTACCCGGGAAAAAGAAAAAACATGGAATACATGGAATAAAAACCTTGACCCGGCCCGAACCACCATTGAAGCCCAGACCCAACCTGACCTGTATTTTCGGCCCAAGCCCAGCCTGACTGGATGTCCCGGCCAGTAGTCGAGTTGTAAAAAAAATTCAGGGGGGATGGTCAATTTTTTTCACCTTAAAAAAAGGGGGGGGGGGGTAGTGTAATTAAAGCAGAAGTAAGTGATATATTTGTGTTAATATAAGTCTTAAATAGTTATATCTTCCGACAGCAATCACTTACATAGAGTGTTTGGACTGAAACACGGGTCTCTCAGTCCCTCTGCTCTGCTCTGAGCCGAGGAGAAAACATTTATCGTATCCTACAGTTTTTATCCAATGAGGAGAGAGAACGGCATGCAGGGCTGTGTGTGCAGCCAAGGAACGCCGTGAATGTGGCGATGTAGGGACGAGGACTGTTATGGTGCGTTCAAGGAAACTCGTATTTTTCCGACCGTGAAGTGGTACCAGTTCGATCTGGTACGAGTTCACCGGTCGGAAGTTACGAGTGGCCGTTATAGTGACTTTCACCGGTAAAACAGGTCGGAAAAACACGAGTGGGTTGCCTGAAACGCTACAAAGTCGTAAGTTGTGACTTGAAGTTGGAATTTACGATTTCAAAAGCCTGCCTGGAACGCAGCATTAGCGAAAACGACCGGACCACTTACTTCTGCTTTAATGTAAATTATATAATATAATTTATTATTATAAAATTATATATATATATATATATATATATATATATATATATATATATATATATATATATATATATATATATATATATATATATATATATATATATATATATATACTGTATATATATATATATATATATATATATATATATATATGTCATCGTGTATATATATATGTCATATATGTCATCGTGTCATCGTGTGTAGACCACACCATCACACCCACAGCCCTCCCAATCTCCATCTCCCTCTCTTCCTGTCACTCTTTCACAGTCTTCAAAAAAAAAAATAATTTATTGACATTTAACTAAATTAACCCTTGTGTAAACTTTCAATTCTGCTCAACGGGCAGAAACAAACAATAATACAAGCGTAACTGAACTGTTCACTGTTACTATCTGTACCATCTATTTACTGAAAACAAGTTGTGCAGCAGCTGCAAGAAAAAATGGTGGCAAACAAAGAAGAAGTGGTCAATGAAATGACATTTCACACCTCACCACATTTACCAGAGGGCAGTGGGTAGAGTTCAAGAACACAGTGGGAACGTTTGTGACAAATATTCTCATGCATAATATTTGCCTGTTGTTTTTTTCATGATATTTCAGATATGAACCACCAGCTTCCTTATACTACTACCCATTGTTAAAAACATTAAACAATTTCAAACACAGTTGCTACATTATCAGTTTGTCTGCATAGACCTCTACCGCATGATACATCCTTTATACTGTAAAATGAGACTACTTCTTCTTACTAACACATTAACTCTGGGAACATGATGATGAAACTGCATAACTCTTTCTATCACAGACACACATCTGTAACACATCTGAATGTGTGAAGAGGAACTTATTCTTTCTCACATACTAAAAAGCAGTCAGTCTGCTTGTTTCTCCTCAGGCCCTATAGTTACTGAGGTTTAAAGTTGTTTGAAGAGAATCAAATATATTCATGTTTCACACTGCATTAATTAAAACTACATAGATTAATTGGTGTTTTCTAGTACACAAATATTAGACGTGCACATTTTAATTGACCATAGTATGACAGAATTGAATAATCTTGCTATAGCATCAGTATTTTGATGCATTCAGACAGCTGGTTCTCAAAGTTGTATGGCTTGTGTGTAACTGTATGGATCCTTTGATTATCAGTTTACACATCTTGATCAGCATTTATGATGGTTGTGCGCGATCTGACATGATCTGGCTGCTTTCTGGGCCTAATTCTCGTTATTTTGCTCTCTCTCAGAGAGAGAGAGAGAGAGAGAGAGAGAGAGAGAGAGAGAGAGGCATGCTCCTATCAATGGAAGAGCTTGTCACAAAGTAGCGATGACAGTTCGAACTAACGGGACCACCCGTTGGTTCGACCTTCTATTGGTCCGACTTGTGGTTGATTTTGTCGGAGTAACGGGAGGTCGGACCAATGGGCAGTTCCCGAAAATATGACTCGATCTGGCCTGGCTGGACCTCGGGCCTCTGAACCGCTCGGAACGCTAGAGTTCAGATTGTCACCTTGGTTACCTGGATGTTAACCAATAAAACACGGAGGAGGATTCTCGCTTCTACAACACTTCTCTCTGATTGGTCGTGGGGTCGTGCCTGTGTTGCATTCACTGTAACCGGGAAATTACATAACTACCTTCTCAGTTATGTGCGCTTCTGTTTAACTCCGTCTGAGAAAACATCCTGGACCCCTATATAAGAAATGTTCGGGGCTAGAGCTGGGAATGCCCAGGCCAGGCGACAGCCTTAATATAATTTATGTCCAACATTTAATGTAAAAAGGGGATGGAGAGGGGGGATGGCATTTTTACAGGGGGGATGATTTTGATCGTTTTTATTCCCCCCCCCCCATCCCCCCTCAACTCGACTACTGGTCCCGGCCCTGCCCATTGACAACCATGGAACATTATGCATCATGTCGCATGTTGTGTCTGCTCCAAATGAGACAGGTCTGAATACACCCTAAATTTTACCACAGCATCAGGACTCCTCCTTTTGAGGCAGGCATGATGACAGCTTATTGATGTATGTAAATGAATAGAAATGCTGAACAGGGCTGTGGGTGTACGTATTATGAGACGAGCTTGTCGGTGACAACAGGTCAGCATCAGTTCTGCTTTATGAAGGCATTAAAATAGAGCAATTTCAGATGGGAATTAGTACATTTCTCGACATTTTGTTCATTTCTGTGACTGATGATGATAGCAATGACATGCCAAGTCTGTGGTCAACATGTACGACCTCAATTTCCCACTGCATTAAAATGTGATGAGCATATGAACTACTTTTACCTCTGATGAGTCTGGACTGTGTTGCGTGGCTGCGCATGTTGATATATTTTAGCGGCAATGTTCATGTAGTAGTAGTAGTTGGTCCAGCACTTTGGTTCATGATGACACAATGATCAGAACAATGAGGCTGTTATTTGAACTCCTGAGTGATGTATGCTCAAAAATATTGTATTGATTGCTGTGAAATGTGATTACAATTATTTATGGACCCCAGAGGATGGTTTGTATAGATTTCATTGACTTAACTAATGATCTTCTAATTTTTCACACATGTACTGCAGCTCATGTAGCACGTTGGGTCTCAGTTATCCAATGAAATATCCAAACTGATGTGTCTTAATGACTTGGTGAGCCCCATGGGCTAATAGCAAGTCTTTGTTATTTATAGGCCATGGTATGGCTTTGACGCATGACGACACTACAGTGGATGATCCTTAATCTGTATAACAGAACTATTGAGCATCTGGTGCAGATGTTTTCATGACTGTCTCATTATTTTTTTAATACTCAAAGCAACATAGAAGTATGCAAGGCTGCCATAATAAACCAAATGTAAACACTACAATGCAGCGGAAACTGTTTTAATGGCAGTTACTGTAATACTTTGACATCCAGGCTTGTTGTTTTGCTGTAATATTCAGCATGGCTCATCTTGGTAATTATAAACATGAGACTACTGTACGTTCTCACGCACTAGTTCGTAAACAAAACGATTGAATGTATAATCTACATTTAAATACACTCAGTGAACAGTGGACACGTTTACATGAGAGCTTTAATTCTGAATAAAAATTAATTCCGCTTTAAAAAGAATATGTAATCTATAGGGCTGTAGCCGATATCCGAGTGCCATTTCACTACTCGGATACTTACGGAGTAGTACTAACTTCACTGTCAAATGTACAACACACACACAGCATAAAGTTACAGCCGCTGTGTCGTGAGTGAAATACTGTATGTCGGGACAACCAGGATTCGTGAACGCGTTCCACAGACCCCGGTGCCTGACTGCCACTCACATACGGATGTCGATCCTGGCAGTTAAGAGGAGAAACTTTCTGCTTGTTTTTGCTGATTTGGAGATTTGAGGTTTATGAGAATAATAAAAAATATAGAATACGCCTTCAGGATCAATGATCCAAATGCAGCTTTAAAGGTTTCTTTCTGTTCAAGTAGCTTCAATAAAAAAACTGCTGTGTCTGTTCTAACTAGCAAATCAATAATACACTGTAATGCTGTTTTACATGTATTGCTGCTACCAGTTTTTTTTTTAGTTAAGTCATCATCTTCTAATAGGAAAGCAGATATGTGGAACATGTTGAGGCAAAAATGCTTCTAGGACCATTACATTTGTGAGCCTCAGACAATCACAGTGAAGTGGCTTTCTATTGGCTGATTCATTTGCTTTCATTTATTGTTAGCCTAAACAAACATTTATTGTTAGCCTAAACAATCAGACAGAAACATTCAGAAGGTGGGAGAGCCACCCAGTGACACCAAACTAATTGCTCACACCATGTGATGATGCCACCCCATAGTATTCAGTATCACAGCTCCCTCGATGCATATTTGTTTAGTTATGCATGAAATAGCCTTGATTTTATGATATGCAGATGTAAGAGGAAAACACTTAAGCTGATAATAGCCAAGATTTATTATTGTTGTGTGTGCATTCAAAAAATCAAGCCAAAGAGTCATCTGCCTGTAGAGCTTGTCTTTTACAATGCCATCCTTCTCTGTCAAGGCTCAGATGATAACAGCAAGGTTACAGCTCAAATACAGTTTAAATATTTCCCCCCCAAAACGCAATTAAAGTTTCTTTTTCATGCATCTGCTGCAATCTTTCCATTGTGGTTGAGAAGAAAGGTTAAAGCTATGGTCTATGATTTGAAAAATGATCATTATTATGAACGTCATTTAGACGGTGGTTATGGCCCTATAGTACGACCTACACAATGTGAAGAGCAAAAGGAACAAAAAAAAATCCATTCTTTCTAGTGGCTGCAGGCCTACAGACAAATTGACCAATAGGAGGCCTTTGCCCCACCGGCAAAGGTTGAAAGAAAGTGCAGGTCTGCCACTGAAAGCCCCACGCTGTAGGTTTCCCAGAAGCACAAAATTTGTTGCAGCCGTCATTACCTGTACCGGTGCCGCGTCGCCGGTAACAGCGGTCCTGTTGTCAGCAGTGTTAATTTTGACAACAAATTCTAATTTAGTTTTAGTCTTAGTCTTTTGACTAAAATACAATTTAGTTGTAGTCATATTTTAGTCATCTGAAATATTTTAGTTTTAGTCTAGTTTTAGTCGACAAAATATCTTTAGAATTTTAGTCAGCTAAAATTACAGTGGATTTAGTCGACGAAATGTTTCTCCAGAATATCCAGTCATTGGAATTATCCATCAATCTGTTATGGAATGGTATTAAGGTTTGAGTCTACAATACAGGCACAGAAACAGTTGTAATATGGTGCATTTTGTTTTATTCATGTTCTTTTAACTTTCATGTTAATACTGAGTTTCAATCAAATTGCTTTGGTTTTCTTTGGAACAGTTTAGTCAGTCTCCCATCTACTATCTCCATCATTAGCACAAAGTCCTCAGCTGCAGTTGTGAGTGGTAAATGTGTGTGTCCAGTCCATCTGGCCTGCTCCTTGGTCTGTTGTTCTAGAAGAACTGAGGGAAGCTGTAGAGATGAACTGCTGCTGGGTTGCTTAGCAGCACTAGCTTTATCTCCACTTGGTCCATGGTCATCTGTGTCATCATCAGAGTCTTCTGTATCTGTGAGGGTGAATAAGGGGGGAATCAAGTTGTGATCTTTGTCGCTCAGTCCTCCCTCTGTCACACTATACACACACACGCAGGCACACATGCACGCGCTTGCACACGCACACACACGCGCAACGAATCAATCTTCTAATCAATACAATTCAGAGGTGGTTTCCTTTAGCTTCTATTACATTTCATGTTTAGTCCTATAAACACGGTGGTTTGTCTGATAATATAACTTTAGCGTGTGTGCTTACCGTCGCGTGTTCTGGATGAGCTCTGTGTAGATGATGCTTCACGTTGCTGGTGTGTGGATCGATGTGGGTCCCCGCGATTTCGATTTCTTCCCTGGGCATTGTCCTTGTTGTCATATGTGAAGTGTGTGACCAGATGTCATTTCTTCGTTTCTGTCCTAAACTCAGCGCTGATATTTCCGTGGTGTTGTGTTCATAACTCATGCTGTCGCGCTCGGAGCGCGTGCACCGCAGGACGCTAAGGAGCGAGGCCAGAGTTTTATTTTGAAACTTTTCATGTGCCGCGGCTGTGGCTCTGCTTCCGGAGAAATCAACATGATTGGACCTCTTCTCCATTCGTCCCTCCCTAACATTTTCGTCTCGTTTTTATTAGTTGACTAAATTGTTTATTAATTTCATCATCGTCTTCGTCATCACAGCTGACTTTTTATTTAGTTTTTATTTAGTTTTCGTCCGTGAAAAAGGTTCGTTGACGAATATATTTCGTCATAGTCTTCGTCAACGAAATGAACACTGGTTGTCAGTACGGCATCAGTTGCCGTCGGTACCGATGCCGAGCAAAGCTCCAGAGCTCGAGGGAGCTTGGTTGGTTGGGTGCTGGTGTGTGGGTGAAAGGAGCAGGGGGACTCGGGCTCTGGAGCTCAGCGGAGTGCAGTATCCAGAGCGACCCTGTTCAGGCTGCAGCAGTGGCACCATTCATCCTATTAGACATTTTTCTACCACTTCAGTGAATTTAGAAACATCATTTTAAGGTAGAAAAACTACATAGTGGGGCTTGAAAAGACAGAGAGGAAGAGGAGATGCAACAAAATGAAAGTAAACATTGGGTCGTTATCGTTTGACCGATGGAGAGAAAGCTCAGCCAAGATATGAGCCTGAGAAGCGATGCTGATACAGTACATTTTGTTGAACAGATAATGTTTGTTTTTTATTGTGGAGTTGTGACTTGTGAATCCGACATTGTTACTCTGCATTCAAATCTGGCGCCGTGTTTGGTTTCTGCTGGCAGGCTTGTTGCTCTGCTGTGCTGAAGGGGGTGTGTTGTTAGGAGGCTCTGAGGGGAGGCATCTAAAAGATCATAAAGAAAGATTTTGATTTGAAGCACAAAGGTCAAGGTTTCGTTCATTCAGCCTTTCAGAATTAACTTCTGAGTGTCATCCATAACACACAGAGATGAGGAGAAATTGGTATTTAAATCTTCTCACTCATGAACCACTTTGAAGAATATTCTGTTAACCTATTTAAAAGATGGAAAAGACTGGATAAAAGCTCCCATAGAAGTGATATGTGACTGTTTACCAGACCTGGCTCAGTTGAGCCTGATGGTCTGGCACCACTTCAAACCATGGTAACCTTTAAACAAAGCAATAACATATATAAAGTGTACTTTATTAAGTGAAATAATGCACTAAGCATTTAAAAAAATCAATAAAAGATAAAATTAATTCAATTTAAATACAAAAAAATAAACCTCTTTTGCCGGTTCTCTTTCAAATGTTAGAAGTCCTTGAAAATTGACATCAGTAAATATTTATGAATGCTTCCTTGTTCTTTTTTGTGAGGTGTGAGAAAGGATGTTTCAGTTTTGCTCAGGGAATAGTATACATACACAAACTGATGGCGTGTTGTTTACACATTGAAGGAGCTGCTTGACTGTTTTCAACATACTTGTAAAACATACAAAAAAAGCAAGCAAAACAACTTTAAAGTGTGTTTGAAATAAGGCTTCTGAAGAACAAACAGTTTGACGATGAACCACTTCAGAAACACTTTCAGTGATCATCTGAACTGCGACTGAAACGTGATGAAGCCGTCACAGGTGTGCGGCCCCCCACCCCCCAACATAGAAAAGAAAAATGCTTCTACTGTAATATTTCACAGTGGTTTAAAAAGGATGCTGATTGCAGTGTTGAATAGTGTGATTTTATTCACCAGGTGCAGTAAATGTGCTGTGATGTGACTGTGATGCACCTCTCAGGCCACAGGTGTAGGGGACTCTACCAACGAAAAGTGAAAATATGAACAAAACTCTACAGACTGGTATGATGTCTCACAACAGTTGAAGAAACAAAAAATGATGTGGATGTGGATGATGAAGTATCTGAATGAAAAGGAATCACTAACACAACAGGCATTTAATGTTAAATGTTGTGTAACCACAGCAGCCAAGAGCTGAGTCTGACATGAACAAATCTGCTGGATCTGAACCCCACTAGCTGTTAGTATCATCAGAAAATGAGGTAGCAAGTTATTGTGGTATAGAGCTGGACTTGCAGACAAGGGCAAAAAGAGTAGATGACCTCCATAAGTCCAGCTGAAAGAAAATAGCGGTGCAGCACTGGACAGAGAAATGCTCAGACTGTGCTCTCAGGCCAACAGCTCTTTCACTTGTGGCATTGTTAATAGGTCAAGGTAGATGTTTCCTGTGGGAGCTACAAACCCTGAGGAATCTCAAGTGTACAGCATAACTTTATGGGCAACGGACGGTGTAAAATGAGGGCTCTGGGGCAATTAACCTTTTCCTTTTTTTTGTCCTATTTCATCACATCGGTAGCTGCCTGCCCTCAAATATGACTTTAGTGATGAGTACAGCAATGGATTATTAAGTGGTAGAAGTGTTTTGAAAAATATATTTATTTATTTGTATTTTCAAAAAGACTTCACATATAATAATAACTTGGAGTTGTGAAAATGAGAGGATTTAGAGAGGATGTTCGGGGTCATGGTGAAAGGTCACAGGCTTTGGCAGATGCTCCACTAAATCTGTTGATGTTTGCACAAGATCAGACCCCATACATCCCCAAATACACTCACAGAAACCCACAAACAGTGATTCCCTAACTAAGAGTAGCTGTGTTTTAGCTGTTGGGTTCATGAGCCTATGTGGTCAATTCATTCAGTTTGGCTGAGTTATGTCTGTTTAATATCAAGTAGGGCTGCAGCTATCGAATATTTTAGTAATCGAGTACTCTACTGAAAATTACATCGATTAATCGAGTAATCGGATAAAACGTATTTTTGCTTGGTTAAAGAGCAATTATGAATACACAAGAGAAAATAACATATTTCACTCAATAATGAATGACCAATTGGTTTCCTTTTGTAGAATCAACTGTTTTTATTTCTTAAATTCACAAGCAAGTATTTTCTGGTCTTGAAACATTACTAAAGAGGCGACTGCTGCTAACATAAATAAGAATAAATAAAACACAAATAAAAATAAATTAAATTAAATTACTTTCAAGATATCAAAAATAAATAAAATTAAATTACTTTCAAGATATCAAAAATGTTTTCTGTGGAGATGCTCCAACATGGAAGACGTGCTGCTGTGGTATGCAAGGGCCGTGTTACAACTAGAGTGCCTATAGAGAGACATTTTCTGTCTTTTTGTCGCCTTTTTCTCCCTCAGTCAAACACCCACGTCCGCCCCCCCGTTAAGGTTTCTACCTAATCAACGGTCTCACCGCAACAGATGGTTCACGTCATGATAACTTAAGTATTTTGGCCATTCAAACTTCCACAGTCCATAGTCCTTTTCTTTGTTTGATATTTCAAGAGACTTTGGTTAAGTAGCCTAACCATGGATAGCTCCTAGGCAGGATTGTTCTGCTGTGTTGTCGCCACTCGCCACCGTCCCCCCGTCATCGCGGCCATCGCCTCGCCGCCGCCGCCGCCCCCCTCCCCATCTCCGCCGTCATCCGCGGCGAACGGCCGCACGGGGGGGGGGGGCGTGCACGGTTACGTTCATAGGTTACGTTACGGCGCACGTTGTGCCACATTGAAAGTCCGTGCGGCCGCTTGAACTACAATTAAATTAACGATTCCTCGAGGCAGAAAAAAATCCTCGGACCATTTTTTGTAATCGAGGTACTCGAATTACTCGAGGAATCGTTTCAGCCCTAATATCAAGTAGTTTGTAGCTGTCATAACCTCAGATTTATATATATAGGGGTTGCATAGATTAGTCGATTTTAAGCGCCACAATGACGTTCTGAGCGTGATGTCGACGTGATTTTGCCAGTACATCATGGACGCCTCAGAGAAAGCAACCGGTGAGGAGGTTGGTGGGTCTGTGCAGTAAACGAGCAGCGGTGCATCAAGTGTGTGGAAATATTTCACTAAAGATGAGACCAGTAGCACCGTCACTTGCAAAATATGCAAGTCTGTCCTCAAATACAACAAAAGTATAAGTGCTATGCACAGCCATTTGAAAAGGCACCCGCTAACACTAGCTGAAGAACGGCCTAAATCCTCGTGGAAGCAGTCAATTAGCGACTTCACCAAATGCGCTGTTGTAACTAGGGCTGCCCCCAAATAGTCGACTATGCATTAGTTGGCTAAAATTTCATTGGTTGATGTGGAAGACCACAGTGAAGTTAGTTTTAAGTTGGATATTCGACAGATATTCGCAAGCCACTCCAACATTTCATGTGCACATGTATTTCAGGCTTTACAGTTAACACACGGAGAAGACGGCTACAGCATGTACCGACTAACTGTTTTCAAAATGAAAATGTGGGATATTTAAAGCAGAGATACCGTGTTCAAAGCTATTGAGAAGCTATTGAGCTAAAATGCTAATACATAAAATAATAAAAAATATTTCGTTTTTATTATTAAGTGTCCAGTTCAAGATCTGTTTTTACAGAGACCTGTTTGTTTCACTATTATTCCCAAATTATTAACCATCACACATCTAAAATCACCATCAAATCACATCGCAAATGTTTTTTTTATAGTATTGTAATGCATTATATTTCAAGTCCGTAAGAAGAATAGGGAAAAGCTAACATTTACTGGGATCTCGTGTCACAGTTGTATTCTGAATATGGCACCATTTTATATTGCAAAGCCTTATAAAAGAATAAACCTGCAGTGGGCCTTCGGTGTAGGGTAACAACCTGGGAAATAGGTTAGCGTTTGTTGTGTCTACTTGATCTACTGTGTCTAAGTGACTGACTGTCATTCAAATAAGAAGATTGATTTTTTTTTGAGTGCAGGATTATATGCATTGATTTTGTTGTAATGTGGTTTGTGTGCCGACGCAGAGCAATGTCAGAGCTGTCGCTGACACGCAGGACAAGATCTACAGCTTTTGCCAGAGACAAGTCCTTTACAAGGCTCACACCTATAAATCCTGTGTGTGGCAGCTTAATACAGCTTCATTTCATGCAACACACAGGGATTTACACAAAGGCTAGGAATCCCTAAAGAGGATATGCAAAGAAGATGAATCACCCAGTCTGTTCAATCAACTGGTATAAAAAGGCAGTAACTTTTTTTTTGGAATGAATTAAGCTTTAAGATTTGCGTCTTAAAGCTGCTACACAACAGAGAGAGGGAGGCTGCAGAAACACACACACTTGTACACACACACACAAACACGACAGACATTAAGCTCTGCATCATTTAACCAATGATTAACAGAGAGAGACGGATGAACATGGGACGGGGGCAGCAACAACCTTCATTTGACTGATTGATGTGAATGGATGCAGAAAAATTCAATTGCATTTATGAGTGCTGAATCAACCCATGGTTTATTCACTGTGGAGGGGAACTACAGATTAAGACTTAAGACTGCTGCTTGAAATGTGGCTCATGTGAATTGATGTGAGGATTAATATATGTATAGTATATATATATATGCATGTGAAGGGGTAAAAATATATATTAAATTTGACACAAATAAACACACACGTTGCTCAGTAACAAGGTATTACTGCAAAAATAAATAGAACCACATTGGCAGGAAGCCTGGCAGCACATTCACAGGAGATAATAGCGAGTGATTTAGGGAGCTGTTTGATGAGCATGCTGTCGTCAAATGTCAGCTGTGCAGTGTTCGGTATAGATGAAAAAAATATATCAATAATATGATTACTGTGGGGATTAGAAGCATTTGCATTTCCCACCATGGGAAATATTATGTTAATCACTGTGTTGCCTCAGACAGAGCCTATAGGGTACATGGCGCACTAGTAGGTGTTTAATTAACTGTTTCTTCTGTGTGTAATGTAGCGTACATTAGTTCCTGAGGAAGTGCTGCCCTGATGTGTGAGGCCGTGAATCCTCCTGGTTACCTGACCACTGAGACAGCGCTGTAACTAACAGTAACTCTCATTATTTATTAATCTCTGGATTTTTTTTATTGAAAAATCTTTGAAATCAGTGGAAAGTGTCCATCAGTTTCCCCAAGCCCAGGGTGATACGCCCTCACATCCTTTGCTTTGTTTGACAAACAATGCAGAAGTCTTAAGTCTGGATTTCTCTGTTCTGATTATTACACTGAACCTCTGTTACGTTTCCCCTCATTCATTTGCCTGATATTGTGTGAATATTGTCTCATTTCTTATTTCATCTGTCTTGTATTGCCCTCACCAGTCAGTAATGACTGACAGATCTGTCCTGTCCTGATGATGCTAGCAGGAGGTGACTGTTTTTCATGCTGATCGACAACAAAATATGTTGATGTAAAACTTGGTTGTTTATGTAAATCCTCTGCCAGTGACATGTGCTTCTGCTCCAATCTCATGCCCAGAAACGGCTGATAGCCATTTTCCTGTCTCTATATTTCATGGCTATAACTCAGTAGCTGTGCAGGGAGATGAAGCCTTTCAACTATACTGTGCAGTGTGTTTCAGCAGATGGGATTTGCTCAGGTGAGGAGATGGATTTGTTTACATGCACGCTCAGTAGGTTTAGGAGTATCATTCTTAGGGAGGTTAGTGGGCGGATTGAAGGGGCTGGGATTGTTTTGTCAAATGATGATAAATAGACACCATAAATTAGCCATCATTTAGTGAGGGACCATATGATTGTTAAATAATAGTGTATCTCCTCAGACAGTTACTCCTGGAAACTACATTTATAGTGTTGCACTCAGTCGCTCAAGTGGAAAGTGACAAAAATACAGAGCAAAGAGAGAAGCTCAAGCCCTACAGCAGCTCTCTTCTCTTTCTGAGTGAATGTTCGGTTGTCAGTTTTGGGAAGTTACAGAAAATGTTACACACAGCCTTCACTAATCCAACGTCAGAAATATGCGAGTGGAGAGATTTCCAAAATGATTTAACCGTCTGACAGCCAGGTCTAGAGAAGCAGCTCTGCAAAACATATAACTGGCATCTTAGTTTAAGAAACATCACATCACTTTGGGCATCTCAGCCTCAAGATGAGACATTTCCTGAGTCAACAAGATCACATTTAGTAGCAGCTTCTCACTCACTCTCATGCTTCAGTACTTCAGGAGATAGTGTGTGGGGGTTTAACATCTTGAAGACCATTTATGACGGCAGAGTTTGACGTTAAACCTCTGAGATTTCTAACATGAAGACTTTGCCGGGATTTCATTAGTTCCATCACTTTCTCTGTAGATCTGTGTAATGGTCTGGCCCCAGTGCCGCCCCTGGTCTGTCAACCACAGTTAATACTGTAGTAGCTGTAACCTCTTGTACTAATTTTTGTTACCAGTATCTCATTGAAGCCGTTGGGAGCAAAGCAGCCTCCCAGGCGCAGAAAACCCACAGAGCTGTGAAGACAGACCACTATCGGTGGTCTGACTGACACACTTGAAGGGTGAAAAGCTCAGAGAGGAGAAACACGCACACGAACAAATGTGTGCGCACACACACAGAGGGAAGGGATTCAGACGGATTGACTTGACATATTGCCTCCAGAGTCTTGAACAGTAAGCAAGAAAACACACTTTCCACATCTTCCATCCCATTGCTGGGAGATTAAAGAAGAAACACAACTCAACTGCCTTCGGTCTCTCTGACAGAAAGAAGTGGAAAATAAGAGAGCAAAGACAAAAACCACTGATCCCTTTCATATAAAAATCCAAAACATGCAGCGATAAATCAGGAAGAAACTCTTTGTCTGCCTGACAGTTTGCAATGAGATCTTTAAAAGAAGGAAAAAAAATACAGTGAAACGGGAACATACACATCAGTGTTGGTAAGGTATTGTCTCGTCCAGGTTCCTGGCAGGAAAAAATGATGAAGGGAGGGGACAGAGTTTATGTGACTTTGACCAAGACAGTGGTTTGAGGTTTTCCTTTACCACAAGCTGAAGTCGTGTCTTACTTTCTGAAAATGACTATTTTAGAAATCAAATACAGTGTCATATCAGATCCAAATGTGCTATAGTCAGATGCAATTTTCTGCATCTTATACTATAATATACAATACATTCAATCTTACCAACATAGGCCTAATGTTATGGCATATGACATTGGGCATACCCTATATGACATAGTCAAAGTGGCTCATAATATTATTATCAGACTTCTACTGTACTTAGTTGCACTATTTACTGTGATGTGCAAATTCCCTGGTAAGCACACAGCACTGTCTTCCAGTCTCCTCACTGATGGACTGAGGCGAGTTTTCTTGCAAGAAGGAGCAAGTCCCTGAGGCAGAGTATCAGAGGGAGATCTTTGAGAAGAAAATCTCACAGAACGAGGCTCTGGTCGCTGAGTGCTGCCACAGCTGCTGGAGACGTGGACTCATGCCATGCCCATGAGCTTAGATACAGTTGCTTTGCTGTCCAGTAATTGTCTGCAGCCTTGAGCAGTCCTCAGTATTACAGGGAATAGGAAAGAAACCAGAAACAGGAACGCCACAGATGACTATCTCCTCAGGAAGTATACAGTAAAATGATGCATTAACGGTTTTATCATGAATATGTTAATGTTGCTCTGACGTACAGCAAGTTAAAAGAGGAATAGTACACTTCTTGCCTCTGGACATATGCACAGCACCAACCTGTATGTGCTTTATGCGGAGGAGTAGACATAGGCTATACTGTACATAACATTTTACTGTATAATTATGCTGTATGCATAACAAAATTAGAAATATGTGGAGGAGTTTGACCGCTGCTCACACCCCACTTGCTGTCAAATATAGTAACATAAAACTGGAATGAAGCTGCATTATGTGCAGGTATGGAAATCTGTGGAGCTTTACTAGCTAATTTCTTCTCTTCTTTCTCAACTCTGCACACATCATGTTCTGATGTAAAGTGAGGGTGGAAATGAGGCAGCTCCCTCTCTTCGCCCTGCATCCCCAGACCCCAGGCCTGTCAGGAGACTGAGACAAGGACAGCCACCGAGTTCACCACTACACCAGCCAGCTCCCATTACCACACACTCTCTGGTATCAGTAATCAACCTAGATTGTACATGGCAGTTTGAAGTGTTACACTGAACACATGCTGATGGTTTTCTGCCATTATGTAGCCGGTTTGGCCCAGATGTGCCGAAACGTCCTGGTTAATGTGCTGCAACTAACTCTGCCAGCATTCAGGAGGGGAAGTTTGATGATGACAAATGGAGCTCGACTGATAAATCGGTACGACTGATATTGCTGCTTGATTTTAGCAGATTTAATCTGTATCCAAGTGTGGACATGCTAACACACATTAAATGAATGTGGTAGGTGTAGTAAACATCTGTGCCCTTTTGAGAAACATCTACATGTCGGCACTGTTGTTGTTGTGATATTGTTAGCACATTGATGTTAGCGTTCAGTCATAGTTCTTTTATTTAAAAAAGCTTCTGTGTGTAAATGTTGATCTGTAACATTGACACAGGTGCATTTGTTAATCATGAAGCTCTTGCATACACTTGTCAGTAGATCAGTACAGTCTAAATTTAGTGCCTCTGCACTCAAACTGAAATTTTATACCTAATTTAACATCTTAACTACTACACTTACCTAACACTGAAGTCAAACCTTAATAACATAATAAGGGGGATATTCCATTTAATTGGGTTTTTAATGCTTTTCCCTTTTGAGGCAATTTTGGAAAGCTATTTCTATAAAGGAAAGATGGCCACCACTTTGAACATGTTTTGAGGTGCAATGATCACTCCTGTATGATCTCAAGGCTTCACTTTACTCTGGCAAAAGTCAAGTAGTTTCTATTTGATGTTAAATGCAGGCAATCTTGGAGAGACTGAAATGTTGATTTAGTTTCCTGAATAAGCCACAAGCTGCAGATCAAGTCAGAATAGTGTTTACTGCTTGTACTTTTGCAACTAAGCATTTCATGCCATCACACCTGACAGTCCTTGTTTGAAAAAGTAACAAAGATGAATGTACTCACAGCAGTCATCGACTGTAAATAGTGTTTCTAAGACAAACAAGAACGTCAGGTTCTTGCCTCCTGCAGGTCTGCAGGAGACATGGTCATGTTGAGCCTTTAGGCAGCACCAGTCAAGAGTAGAGCAAGACTGCAGCTCAGATAACATTTTTTATAATTCATGTCATGTCTGTACCCTTTCACCCTGTACAACTTAATAATACATGTGCTTTTCCAACCCCGGATTCACCCTTAAAAAAACTGAACAAGAGCTTTGGAGCTGTTATGTCAAAGAAAGCTAAATACAGTATGTAATGTGTTAGCTGGCAGCTTCTCAAAAATATTAAATTTGACAGTGACATTTTGTGTGTCACACTCTGGTGTTGTGGCTCCAGAGAAAGAAGGCTGCTGGTCTGTCTGTCACGTTAGCTAGAGCTGGGTTGCCATGACAGATATCACCAAGGCACTGAGGATAAACCCTAAAGACAGTTCACAACAGTTGTATCACGGAAATGTAGTAGTTTCTGACTACCCCAGATAGATTGTAATAACATTGGTCATTCTTTAGAATTACTTACATAGGCCTTATAAAAACCACCACAGCATCAAAATTTCAGTTTGTTTCTACTTTTGTTTTGACTGAATCCTTGTAACGTCCCCATTAGCTTGAGCAAAGTGTTAGTATGCAGGATGAACATACCAGTATCAGCATGTTAGTCTTGTCATTGAGATCATCTTAACATTTAACTCAAACTATCGCTGAGTCTAAATAGAGGATGATTTCATTCATAATTCATTGTGATGATGAACTAGACCAGAAGCAGTGAGGGGAAGCCATGTGCTGCCCGCTGATGGAAGGAATCATTGAAGAGACAGGTGTGGAGCCAAAAAGCACCAGTTTTCTGCACCAGTTCCTCTCTGTGCACACTATAACATGTAGTTGGATGACAGTTTTCTTTTTCATGTTGCAAAAGGTGAGCTCTCAGCATCTAGCTTCATTACCGTGGATTCAAGCAACACTTTGAGGGTATCTTTATATCTGTATGAGAAAGGATTATGTAGTGTAGAAAGTGAGGAATGATATCGGTCCCCTACACATACTGCCATCATCTGCTGACTGGGTCATCCCAACAGATCATGCATGTACTGCATATGAAGATGGATGATTTGTTACTCACATCTGACTTCTGTTTACTTCCAGGACGATAAGACATGCATTTCTTTAATGTCCTGCAGCTGGGATTAACTGATAAACTCTGGCTTCAGTCAGTAAGTTGAGGATTTGATTTTCAGTCAGGTGGATAATCACGTATTGGTGGAGACTGTGGTGCAATTTAAAATGGGATGATACAGTGTAGGAATTTATTTTGCATTCATCGTTGTGAATGTTGATTTGGCTCAAGACAGTCCAATCACTTTGTACGATGCTTTGACATTAGGTGGCTTTACATGGACAGTTTTAAACTGCTTAAAATAGGTTTGGTTTAACTCAATCTGTTTGAAGATTTCAGCTTGAGCGTGTACATGGCTTACAAAGCAAACTGGTTGGGTGTTTACATGCGGCGACGAAACAAATGTTTCGAACGTGCGCACAGCTGTGAGTGATTGCGTTACTGTGGTTACAACAATATTGATTACGGAAGTGCTACAGCTGTGCCAGAAACAAAACAGAAACATGGAAATACATCGTTTGTTGAGCGCAGTCTTGGTGTTATAATATTCCTCTTTATTAAACAGCAGCGTGACATATGCCTACTTTTAGAATCCAGCAGCAGGAGAAGAAGAGAGAGCCTTTTGGAGTCCGGAGTGCGTCTGCAATATGTTGCCGGCGTAATATTTTCATCTTTTAGTATGTCCATTAGTAAATAGGTTTCTCTTGAAGTCCATCATGGGGCAGTGGATTTCTTGCTCGACATTTCCGCTTGAGTGGCAGCCAGGCAAGGCTCGTGCGTGCTCAAGTGTGAGTGCGTGCTAGAATACGTCAAGTCCTACATGTACAGAACGAACGCCGCCAGAAATCAACATGTTTCAAGGTATACATGACAGACAGAACGCTTTAGGTTTAAACTACCCTCTTCAAACTGATTGGAATTTAAATCGGTTGTATTAACTGGGTAACTGAGACGGTTTGAGGTGTTTATATGAAGTATTTTCTCCCAAACCTATTTGAAACCGTTTAAAACGGTCCATGTATTGTTTGGTTAAAAGGATCGTGAAGTGGAGGTGCTGTTTTCTCGCCGCTCCTTTTTCTGTTGAAACTTGAATATTGAATATTGTTCTGATTTCCATAGATTGATCACTTCAGTAATGCTTCAAGACATGCAGAGCTGACGGAGTATGATCATTCAGACCCTGACGTGTTTTGTTTTGTTTAGTTTTTTTGAGGGGTGCAGTAAAACATGATCGGCACTGGCGACAAGCCAGATAAACGATAAACGAAAAGTGAAAGTGGATTAAATGTGAGACCGAGCAGCGGTAAAACTGTGCTCATCTCTAAAGCCGGAAAACAACTTACTGTAGTAGTGTTGATAACAACTATCTGACTGATGTTGGTATATTACTGCAGGTGCACTGCAGGAGCCCACAAGGCTTAATCCTTACACTCCTACTGACTGATTTATGACCACTGTGCAATCCCCTTGCCTGAGGTACCCGAGGAAGCAATACTCAAAAGCAAACACTGATGACGCTTGTGAACACCTCTGCATGGCCCAAGTGAGTCCACAAACATGATGATGGCGGAGAGAGAAACAGACACATATATGGGAGAAGGAAAAAAGTGGTACAATTGGTTCTTCAGGGTGTCTTTAAAGCAGCTGTTATCAAGATCTTACAGTGAACAATGGATCCAATGATAAATGTGTAATGTCAAAGGAGTTGCTCAGCTGCCGGCCTGTTGACTGGATCCATGAGAAGTGACCATATTACACAGGTTTTAGCCTCCTTGCAAAGGCTCCAGTAGGTTCTAAAATTGGTTTCAAGATCCCACCGTTGACAGTGTGTACTGTATCTCACCTCTTAACAGCATCAGCCCAGAGCCTGAGATCCTGGCGCAGGGGTGTAGTTGTTCCTGATGCAAAAGCAAAAAACCAGAGGTGACAGAGTTTTCTCAGAGTCCTGAAACTCTGGAGCAAACTGCCTGAGGAAATCAAGTCAGCAGAACCAGTGACCTCTTTCAAACCTCTTCTTAAAATCTACTTAGTCATAGAGCTTAATTTGACTACATTTGTTTTTAATGACAGCTTTATTAATTTTTACTGATTACTCTTGGTTTCCAATACTTTTTTAGAAAAGTGCAGTCCAATTAGCATAATTGTTGCCATGGTGACAATATTATAATCAATCCCTGCAGTTCCTCTCAGTTCTAAGGAGAGTTGTTTCAGTCTCCGTTTGTGGCTGTATTTACTGGCAAGACATAATAACATACATGAACTGGAGATTACACAACACATGGGGCAGCCTGTACAGTAATTGTTCATGTATTAATTAACAAGGCATTATGAACTGATCAAGTGTAAACATTAACAACACATGGCACAGCTGCACTGGGGGAATCTCCGCTGCAGTCTGAACTACAGCACAGACAAAGGTGCCTCTGCCTATATTGTATATAACAGTGGTAGGAGGGGAGAGGTGAGCCGGCCATTAGGGGTGTGCCAAAAAATCGATTCACATAAGAATCACAATTCTCATTTAATACGATTCAGAATCGATATAAAATGTCCCAAAATCGATTAAAAAAAATAAAAAAATGAAACAAATCTGCTGGATGTCGGCCTCCATTTCCTTAGAATTTAAAAGGCAGCATGTTTAACTGCACTATTTTTTTAATGAAGAGACACTTTCAATTTTGTTACTTAAGCAATATGTGATATTGCTTTTATGCAACAGTTTCAACAATTCCATCTAAGCATGCATGAATGTTTAAAACTCAATAAATGTGAAAAAGACACCTTAGTCATTCTGTCTTGCAAATTAGTAGTAGATCATCCTTTGCACACCGATAGTCTGAAGCAGAAATCATTATGAATCAAATCGTTTTGAATCGAAAATCGATTTGGAATCGAATCTTAGCCCCAAAAATCAGGATCGAATCAAATCGTGAGATAGTAAAAGATTCCCACCCCTACCGGCCATGACACCAAAACTCTCCACAGATCTGAGAGGACCTGCAGCGAAGACTAGCACGTCAGCACTGCACACAAAAAAAAAATCAAAAACACCATACAGTGCTGCCTGCCACCAATCTGACGTGGCGGCGCCCTGTGAAAGGCGACAGTGAAGCTGCTGTCATGGCTGTAATGGAGCCATTGTTCACTGCAAGCGAGGCAGGCGAGCAGACGAGATGGCTTTCGATCCAGGAATCTTAAATCAGATCAGAGGACGCTCTCAAATTAATAGGGACTCTAAAGCACAGGAGCTTTCCAGCCTTGGTGTATTAGCTTGAGCTTCACAGATAAAGCACCTAGAGTAATTTACACTTGAATATGTCGTTGAAAGAGGTTCAGATTTGCGGATCATTTTTGATTTACATACATTTCACAGTAAATAAGATAACAGCATTTGAGTTTGAAAACCTTAACAACAAACATGATGCAAATTGCCCCTCTAGCACAAATATACACAGGCTGAGTGGTTGACAACACAAGTGGTTAATGAAATATTAATATTAAAATTACATGTTATGTTACTATTGAAGGTGGAGTTTGGTGGGTTTAAACAGCACGCAGGGCAATTTAACAACATCATTTGTGGGATTGTCTGTAAATAAAGAGCCTGAAATAATAATGAAATCTAATTAGAGGTTATCTAATAGCTACTGGCAGACTTGCTGTATACACCACTTTGAATATTTTTCCAGACCTCACTGTGATCATTAATAGAGGCTTACTGTAATTGCTGCTCAGTCAACTGTTAACATTCAATTACTGATAATGATTTTTTTTTGTTGTTTCTCTCCCATCATTGCTGAAAGAGCTCCCGTGGACCGATCGTTTTTTTGGAAACCAGTCGAGCCAAGAAAGCGCACAGAGGCCATTGTTTCCTACGTAGCTACTCCATCCCTCTAAAGACTGCAACTTAAATCAAAAGCTGCACAATGAAAGCAGCAAGGATCTGTATTCACCGTATCACACAGCCTAATTCCACAAGATCCGATGAGTGGACAGGGCCTTATATGAGGTCAGGGTCGGTCTTTTGATCTTGAAGTGACTCTCTCCAATACGGCTTACTATTGACATTCCTCAGTGACTCTCCCTGCAGGGACTATACGACGGGAGAAACCATCGACCCCTTCATAAGGCTGATGAAGGCAGGGGCAGGTTGCAGGGTTACTGTACACGGGTGTGTGAGTGCTGCTGAATGCTGGGAGATTTTCAGATAGATTACATTAAAGCAGCGAGAGTCTTGGTTTTGATGAGCACATCTGAGAGGTCTGCTGTGTCTGTGTCCCAGTTCTGGGTCTGATAAGAATAAATATGAGGCTTAGACATTTAAGGACCTTTAAGGAGCAAAACAGCGTCCCAATATTGTCCTTTACTGACAATTGAATTTGATTAATTTTATCTTCATGTGGGCTGCTTTATAAATTACCCTTGAGACCACAGTTTGCTTCCTGTTCTGCACCAACTTTTGCTGCTTTTAGACCAAACTTAGATTTAAATCATGACTAAAAGAACTTAACATATAAATACTATTGCTTTTATACCTTTTAGAAACAAGCAATTGACATTTTGGCATTCTCTAAAGTGCTGAGGTCTGAGGTGCAATAGTTACGCAGGTTAGGAAGGTTTGTTCCAACACTTACTGATAAATTTGTCTGTTTGATTTTGTTAATTTAGGATGCTGTGAGTGGACCAAACAGCTGGACAGCAAAGATAAAAAATACGACTAACAAACATCTTGGTGAGTGTCAGTCACAAGAAACAGTTTCCCCTCACTTTAGCACTGACGATGCAGAATGACAGTCACTGACATGTTCACCAAAAAATCTCCGTATCGGAGGGTGGAAAAACCACCTATGGCTATGTGGTTGTTTAAAAAAATGACTGTACCTATTTAGTTGTTTAGGTTGGAGGCATTTTTCTACACACACAAAAAACAAGAATCAAGTGTTATTCCTATTTTGTAGCCTACTTATTGAATTAATACAGTTAATTCATGCCTCTGACTGGGGCCACGGATAAACACTTCTGCCTTTAGACATGGTCTAAAAACATTTTATGATTGTTTTAAGCTCACTGAAACTTGAATCTCATGAAGAAATTCAAGTGGCCATACTGAAGAGCTCTGCTGAGTTGTACGGAAAATTGTATGAACGCGGTGGAGAATGATATGAAGCTCAGTGTGCATGCCACCACTGCTGCTTTCCAGCACGTTGAAAAACAATCAGCTGTCAGAACAGTAAGACAAAGTGTCTCCCATGCGAATGTTGCAGGAGAGGAACACACTGCTTGTTTGTGAAGGAAAGAACAGTTGATTCTTCTCCTCCCCACATCCTTTTCCCTCCAAACCTGCTCCTCTTCAGCATTTAAATGGACTAGCTACAGTCTGAGCTTCACCTGGTTTTATCACTCCCACTTCTCTTCTGCTCACACTGTGGATAAATTCACCGCAATTTCATATTTCACCCTTACCGCAATGTTGACTACATGATCAACATGATACCAAAAGCCAGCAGTGAGTTATATTATGCGCTACAGACGAAGCATTTCGGATTGAGTGATCGCAGCGATGCTCCATCTTTCCAAAGGCCCACTCAGAGCTGCTTGCTTGTCCTCTGGTGTGTGAGCCACGGGAGACTTGAGATGATTAGAGTCTTACCTCTGGTCGTGGATGGACACTTTCATAGATAAAAGCTGACAACGTGTTTAGAGAGTCAGTGAGGATCATCACCTTAAAGGTTGAGAAATTTCAGGGTTGATTTTGCTCAGGTTTAACTTTACTCTAGTGCAGCTCATGATTCATCCACATGCTGAGCAGCAGTTGGAATGGTACGCTGTGTCGTCCATCGATCAGCTGCAGAGTCAGCTGTTCTGGATTGCTTCGATTGAACTGAGGCTCAGTCCCCAAAAAAACAAGAATCAAGTGTTATTCCTATTTTGTAGCCTACTTATTATCACCATGAAACTCCTCCAAAGCAGAGAGACCGTAGTATCGTCTGTGGAACACATTCTATCCATTGCTTGCATCTTGTTTTTTTCTCCTCACCCAGATCACTGCTACGTACTCCGCTTCATGCAGCACTAGAGACACGGTGATCAGCGAATCATAGCGCAGCGACCTACAGGTCGTGCTGCGGATTTCTCATTTCCTACCTGTTTGATTCAGAGTGTAAAATCAAGTCTCACCCAAACAATTCAAAATATGCTACTGTGTGGTTTACACATGTGAAAATCTGGGAAATATCATTATCATTATTAATATTATATTTAAAGTCCCTGTACGAAGCTTTTAACTGGATACGCAAAAGTCTCTGGTTTCTGCTGATGTGTCTCTGTTACCTACAACAGCAAATGAGCCCATCAGTGTGAAGATACACTATTTCTACAGTAAGTAGTCTGATTCTATACCTCTGGAAGGCATGGTCTGGTCGGACCACTGACGAAACGATATGAATAGATTACGCTGCTAAAAAAAAGTCCTGTCTTCTTTCCGATGTTTCCAAAACAAATCTACATGCGCCGGCCAGACAAACGTCTTCATGACAGTGGGAAATGCAGTCTTCATTCTGGCAAAACACCACCGCTTTTGTCCACAGGGGCCGCCAAAATCAACACTAAATGAAAAGTCCGTACAGGGGCTTTAATTTGGACGTTGCAACATTATATTTCGGATCAAACAAGTAGCCCTTCGTATTGCTCGGTACCCATGAAGTTGCTCTCAAAAAGGTTGGTGACCCCTGTTTTATTTCACCCATTGAGAAATCTACCAATAGAAAGATCTATTGGTTTAAACCAAAATGCTGGAGCCTGAATAATCAATCACAGAAATAAATAAAAAATATTGCATCTGATTTAATTATCGTAATCTGTTTGGCTGTTGTCGCCATCACCTCTGGGCTTCAGTCACACTCTTGTGATGATACTGAGGAAATGAATCTGGAGTCATTATTCATCCTCATGCGTCGTACCAGCAGTGATGTCAGGCTCCGTCGCATCCCTCCTGTCACCGAAGGAGGCAGCCGTCTTCGCCGCCCTCAGCCACAGCTCCATGTCTCTGTCATCTTCCAGTGAAGCTGCAGCTGAGCGAACTGGGTGGGGGAGCCTTATCCCTGCTACTTCAACCTGCCACCAGTAACGCCAGCCTCCATCGTATTCACTCTGACTTCACCGCCCACAGCCACAGCTCGGGAGCACTGTCACACTCCTGCTCCAGCTTTGTCCTGAGGGGACAGATGTGCTCGAGAGACAGGAAAATTGAAGACGAAAGGGGAGGGACAAAGAGAAAAGAGTCCTCCAGGTTTCTTTTTTTTTTTTTCCAGTGTGAGAATCATTCAGTAAGAGATACTTAAAGGACCATTTGATCAGAAAAGAGCTGTGGGTTGTTACATTTCCACAAAGGAAACACTTGACAGCACTATGGTAAAGAAAAATATATAAATAATATAAAATATATTGTCATCTTCCCCCAGAATGATGAATTTGAGCAAGAAAAGACTCTGATCTGCACCGATGTGACCGGGGTATGGTTAAAAACAAACTAGATTTGAACATTGCATGTTATAAAAAAGGGAAACAACTCAACATGCATCCACTCCACCCATAACTCCCTCTGAGATTTTGAGGCAGTGATGTTTGAATGCTTCTACCTTTTAAGAAATGATATGTTGAAATACTACATATGAATGCCAAATCTGAATACTTTGTAGCAAATAGGCTCAGTGTTGCATGCTAATGATTGCTCCATATCAAAACATAAATTCAGTAGATATCTCATTAGAGTATTTGAGGTTGTCCAACTGAGTTATTTGGCTTTGTGGATTTTTTCACACATGGGGGCACTCTAGCAGGAAGCGCAAGTGAGACAGACATGTGGGGAAAGATGATGTGCCGAAGAAGACACTAGTTTTGAGTTTTGGTGCAGTGTTTTATTTTCTAACCAGGCATGTTACTGTCGTGTTGGTGCCGTACTGCCGATTTTCAGGCACAGTTTGAAAGAAAGCTTGTCTTAAAGAGGAACTAAGCAGGATTTCTTTTAAAAAAGCTTAAAAAGCTCCGGAGTAATTGTGATAGTTACTACATGACTTGTGACTTGTTATGAGTGAGAACGGAGGCTCTCTGCCTTCACCTGGCGTCTCACGGCTAAAAACCAACCTTGCAACATCAGTGTAGTTACTCGGTCGCCGCCCCGGTGTCCCAGCTCTCGTCTCTGCACACCGCGACACAAACGCGCTCCGTAACCCGGCCGTAATCTTTTGTTCATGACAGTAAAGACTACACAAACACACACGCCGTAACATCGTATATGTTATGTAACGTTATCCACCGCTCCATTTTTTGATTTTTCGCCGGCTTCGTTGTCAACAAATGCACATGGGCAAGAGGAGCGTAACCAAAACAGTGGAATAGCGACAAGCACAATTCAAAGACAATAAAATCAAATATACATAAAGTAAACATATGAAACCACCTGCTGCTATTTCTCCACACTTCCCTCCAGTTTTCTTGTTACAATACTAAGTCAGCTTTGCCGTGACTTTGAAGTAAATATTCATGATTTCTTGGTTCCTTTGGTGATTACAGGTACTTTATTTGTTATTTGATAGTGTTTTACGTGTGCTTCCAGTAAAACCTGCTTCTTCTCCTGGGGCAGAGGACAGCTTAATGGTCACTTTATAGCCTCTAATGTGTGGTGTTTTTCATTGGTATTGCTTTACCTTGAGAGTTGTTCTTTTCTTTTTTACATTTTGTCAGTGTAGTTTATAACAACAATTCATTGCAGGTCTATTTCATTAGATTGCATTTGGTCCAAGTGATAAACTGGTAATTGCAGATGTGGGTTGAACATTTTATTTCTTCTTTATTTAGACTCTCTGTTTCCTCTGTTTTCTGTTGAACTTCAGCCACCACCATGATTCACAAGCTGCTCCATCTGGACCAACAAACACACCTGCAGTCACAGTGAGTATTTACTGGCATTTTGCAACAAAACAGAGTTAAATTTATTCTGTGATTTGTAAATGTGAAACAGCTTGCAGCCTGTAGTTGTCGTTGCCAACAGTATGAGTAAAAGTGGGTATTTATGACAAGCGGGAAGAGGTTGTGTGAATTGTTTTTGGAAGTACGGGTGCAAACAAACTTATCTACGTGAAAAGAATAATTAGCGAGAGTTGCAGGGTGGGGTGCAAGGTTGAAACTACTCAACAATGACAGGCGTCAAACCCTCTCCAGCTCTGCCTGCTGGCCTGATGTGCAGCTGCTGACAAGCAGAGGGTGTCATTGTTGGAAATGGGCCCTGAGTGGATAACCTCTGATCTCACTGAATTAGTGATCAGGCTCACAAAGAGTATACGCATACTGTACCTGCCTGTGGCGGAGGACTCCTGCCTCCCACATTCCCACAACCACTCGCACTGATAACTGGATGCAGTGAGGAGCGGAGGAAGAGGCTGAGAACAGAAGGTGATAAATGTGCTGGGGGTGGTGGAGAGGTACAGTATAGTGTGTGTGTAAAGATCCGGTTTACTATTCAGTCAGTTATTGAAATTCTTCTTTAATGCTCTGTGGATGATCTGTTGACTTTCAGATGGAAATATTTCAACTCACCTATGTCTTGCTTTTGGGGAAGTAACAGCAACATGGGTGATACTCCGAGACTTTAGAGTGCAAGGTAGTGCGGGTAGTGCAAGTAGAGTGATATAGATGTAGGAAAGTAGTTATCTCACAAACACAAAAGATAATAAGACACAGTAAAATCGGACGACTGTACACATAGGAGAGAGAAGAAACAGTAGGGAGGATGACAGGTGGAAGAAATAAGCTTCCTGATGAAAACTGTGACCTTTTTCCCTCCATATGTTACTCAAATGTCAACTGTGACATGAGGGATGGAAAATTCACAGTAATGACACTTTTGGAAACAGTATTTTGATCTTGAATGTTGAATCTAATATCATCCTTCTTGTCCGAAGGTTTTGAACTAAAAACATGTTAGAGAACTCATGTTATACTTGGAATCACATAATAAATATTGTTTACCGAGATCGATCATATATCATGAACAGACGCATACATACAATACAATACATATTTATTTATATAGCACATTTAATACATATCCATATATCCACTGGTAGCTCAGCTTGACGCCTCCACAGCCACAGAATAGGTTAATTACATGAGATATAAATGTGTTAATTGGTGAGATTTACAGTTGGCAGCTTTGTTCAGGCTCTTTTAAAAACGTGATCTCTTTGCCAAAACCATCCTGGACCCACTCAGAGTGGTGGGGAAACTGCAGATGCCCTTGATGCAACTTCTCATAAAGAGTAAACTACTGATTCTAAATTTGTGGAATCTGGCATGTCTAAAATTAAAAATCTAATTTCCAAATGAAGCACTAACTAGAACTAATATTCAGGCCAGCCTATGTGATGGCCACTTGAGTGTCATTTTACCTTTGGTTTGTAGCAGTGCCTTGTACAGCTGTAAAATGGAAATTTAGATCTGCAGTCATTACCACTAGTCCTATGTCCTATGTTGAAGATAAATATAAATATAAATGTAAATTTATGTAAATATAATGACTCTCTCCACAAACAATATTTTGAAACGCTACGAACAGACTGTTCATTGAAGCAGATGCTCGCTAGCCGAGGCTAAACACCTCTCCTGATTTACAATTTTCATGAGGCTGTTGAGTGAAATCTTGCAGCAGGTGTTAGGATACATAAAAAAAATAGTTGTTAGTAATCATGACTGTTAAAGCAGTATATTTATGTATACATCCACATAAACACGCCTCTGCTCTAAATGTGACTTTCTATTTCACATGAATGTAGACAGACTATTGCATGACCTAGTCCTGATCCTATATTTCTCAGACACTGTTCTGCTTGACCTACAGTAGATATCAAAACGATGACAAAGCTTCTGTGTTGAATTAATAGGAACTCTCCATAAAGGTGCAACAGGCAATTGGTTCCTCTCTATAACTGAGGGATTTGCTGTTAAAGGTAAATGTATAAACTGCCATGTAAATTAGCAGAAACATGAAAACATGTTGCAGGAGTTTTTTTTTTTACTTCAGGTAACAGTTTGAGTAAAAGTTACATAAGGTTTAAGACCTATTCAATACATTACTTTGTAAAGGCTCATTACAAAGTAAAGGAAACATAACAGTACAACGCTTGGGTTGACTGTCTACCTGTTTGGCGGTAAATCACAAGTTCTTTAAAGGCAGGTGCTGCAAAGTGTTGGAGTATGTTTCTGACTCACTTGGGCAACCATCATCTGTGTTGCTAATTCAGATGTTCTCCTTTGTTTCCTCTCTACCGTAATTAAAATTTCAGAATCTCCCTTTTATGACGAGTCTCTGAAGCCGGGTTCTCCCTGATGAAACATGCTGTTTGCTTTTTCTTTATGCCATCGATCAACCTATCCCTTACTGGTGCATTTTATCTTTCTTTTGCCTCACTCTCTTTCTCTCTCACTTTCTGGTGATTATAAGATCAGATAGAGTTATAGAATTGGTGGAGAAACACAAGGACACAAGACACAAGGAAAAAACACTTTAAAAAGGCTCAAACCTGAGGTTAAAGAACAATTCCAGGCGAATTCAACTCAGGGGTGTATTTTCATATCATTTTAGGTCTAAAAGAAGGAATCTGAAGATTTTCAGTTTAATCGCTCCTGTTTTGCGGTAGTTGCGTCTGTCCCCGCATCGCCACGGCAGCAATGAATGGGAGTGGATGTAAGTTCCGCTGTTTAGCCGCATTTTTTTTCCACAGACAGCGTCAGATGGCGACTCAAACATGCACCGAGAAGTTTATTTACTTCAAGCAAGCCGACATGTTTGTAAAACTAGATCTAATTCAAAGTCTCCTGGAGTCTCGCACAAGCCCGAAGTTGCAGTGTACGGTGTATTCAGGCGCAGTAGGAGCTACCGCTTGTGTCATAAACACAGGAATATCAACTCTTTACTTGCTTGAAGTGTACATTTTTTTCCACAGACAGCGTCAGGTGGCTACTCAAACATGCGCCGAGAAGTTTTTTTTACTTGAAGCAAGTAAAAAAATACACCCCCCGAATTCGCCTGGAATTGTCCTTTAAGAAGAAGGACAAGGACTTAAAATTCATTAAAAAAGGACCAGATATCTATATCTGTAAGAAGAAAGAAAAAGAAGAACATTTACCAAAAGCGTCCAGAAGCTTCAAAAACACCGGAAGTCATTCATTTTCAATGAGATCCTGGCGACCTGAGCAACCAAAGCGTCGACTGCTGTCAGCCGCGCTTCCAAAGCGTCCAGAGCTTCCAGAGCTTCCAAAGCGTCACCAGACGAGAAGTTGAGTCTCGGTTAACTAATTAGCTACGACCAATTGGCAGCAACCAGTCAGGATAGAGGTGTCCTTTAGCTCCTTCAAGACCAGCGCGATCGAGCTTTGACGTCAGTCACGTGAAGAGCGACCAAAGCTGTTAAAAATATTTTGCCTCTTTGGAAGCTTTTGGTGTGAACGTACAGTAATGAACTCAAGAAGCATATGCTGATTTATTCACCCACCCCTGCTGTTAGCTGCATGCTGAGCCAACAGCACATTAGCTGGGAGTGACAGTATACAGTACGTACGGTGATTACTCATTCACAAAATCCCTCATGTCGCTGAGATCTTTGATACCAGGAGGGTGGATTTTTACGGTGGAAATCCAAATTCTTTTAATAAATAAGATGCATAATCATGGTCCGGTACTGCACACTGTTTAACTGAATGTCATTTCAATGCAGAGTATGTAAAATAGGCTAAGCAGGGGATAAAGCCCTGAAGTAGCTTTGAGCTGAATTTATGTCTGGTATGATGCAACGACCTGGCAATTTAATCTGGATTTACATTAAGGACAGGTAGGATTACACAGTTTGAAGAATTTAAGACATGTAATATTCCTAAATATGGAGTATTTAACAGTTTATTAAACTGCAAACACAATACTGTGTATTGTTCATGTGGCAAAGAGGGTGCAGTACAGTAGATCTTATGGTTATAAATTATTCAGCCATGTGTTGCTCATCAATGCCAAGAGGAATCTCCGTGAGTCACCAGTTAATTAATATGGTTGTATGATTCACTAAAACTTATTTTAGACAGTCGCTTTTTAATAGTGTATGGATGGTACCAGCTCTGAGTTGACAACTGTAAAAGATTCATCATAAAATGAATGAAATGTCTGTTTTTTATATGATGAATTTGGAATATAGATGGGAATCAAGCAAGTGTTGTCCCAGTTCATGGAATACTATGATCCATTAAAAGCTTAGATGTGGCCAGACTCCCAAAAGGATCTCAGAGATGTACATACGTGAAACCAAGAAATTACTTTTAACTAAACTGAACCAGAAGAAAGCAAGAGCAGGAACTTCACCGCTGTTTCCTGTATATTTATTGCACCCCACACTTTCTTTCTTTCTCTTTTCTTGGATATGTTTGCCTTGTTACTGTTATAGTGTATGTATTGTGTATGTATTGCATGTACAAGGCAGCTGTTAGGACGCCACTTGCCCAAGACAAATTTCCCCTTGCGGGACAAATAAAGTTGATTTGATTTGATTTGATTTGATTTGATTTGATTTGATTTGATATTGAACAGGGCACAGAGACAGTGTCTGGTTGAGGGTCAGTGCTTGGTCTTGTGTCCCTGCTCTTCATCAGACTCCTGTTGACATCTTTAAATGTGCATATCACTCCTGTCCTCATTCATCTCCAGATCTGCAACATCTCCCTCCAACTCAAACACCATGTCTCACACAGATGAGTTATGAACTGCCCCACAGACAGAGTCTGCCCTCCTGATCCCTGAAGTGTACTTCTATTTGGATACTGAATATGAAGTTTTGAGGATCACTCTGTCTCTCCCTATTTTTTCCTGCAAAATATAGTTTGCAGAACAATTACAGTATAGCAACAGTGAACAAATCTAACATTGTGACATTATGCGACAGCCATCAGGTTGTCCAGCCGACGTTTACTTTGTAATGATAAGTTAAAGCCAAAAGGTTGTCTGTTGCTGCTAAAATTTGCAGAAACTTTGTTCCACTGTAAATCCTTCCTAATTCTTAGTCCACACATACAGGCATAACAAATAGAATAGCCTTTAAATATAAGTGTGCTATTTTATTTGATTTTAGTTATCTAATGGAAAAAACTAATTTAGGGGAAATTATGGTATTTTATGTCTGGATTTTATTCTCATAATTGTGGCCATACTGGTTATTACATTCAGGAAATGCAATGCATGCAAATCCTCATTTATTTGGGGTAAACTACATTCAGTGGTTATTTATGCAGTGGACTATTACAGGGATGATCTCACGGCAATCAGCATAAAAAAAAAAACTTTCATTGGCTTTACAATGTTGTTTTTTCTGTCCTCACTAATTGAAGTATTCCTTTAATGAAATTTTAATCATGCATCCTATACAGACATTGATTATTTCATTTGCCCATTGTGTCTAGTTAAGCACCAACTGCAGCCTCTTCTCTCACTCTGAGGGAGGAGCAGCTCTGACACAGCAGTGAATCAGACAAGTAAGAAAGACGGATGAGTCTGTAATTTCACCTAGATGAGATTTACTGGAAACACCAGGGAAAGCAGTGATCATGACCACTGACCATGGCTCCTGTGTATCGCAATGAGTGGTGAAAGTCATGTGACGCCTTCTTCAGATTGGATCCACAGCTCTGCAAACTGGTCATGACAAGAGATTGTATCCTGTCATGGCCAGTTTGTCTCTTAAGCATTCTCTCTCTCTCTCTCTCTCTCTCTCTCTCTCTCTCTCTCTCTCTCTCTCTCTCTCTCTCTCTCTCTCTCTCTCTCTCTCTCTCTCTCTCTCTTACTCTCGCCGTGTGGTGCCAGGTTCACTAATGTATAAATCCTTAAATCATGCAAACACCAACCTAATCCTTAAACAGACTTTGGAGGAAATGGAGACCAATTTAAAACACACACACACAGACACACATGCGTGCGCACACACACACACAGAAAGAGAGAGCCTGTAGCGAATATTATAACAACTGCTGAACAATTACAGCTGCACAGCAGGGAAGTGAGGTGCAGTTGAACAAATACTCCAAACTTATTAAAGCATTTTCATCCCACAGGGAAGAGGTGAAGTGAAAATGAAGAAACACTATTAACTGTATTAATCTGAGCTCAGAGTCAGAGGTTGTGAGGTGCGTCTGCTAATGAATACAGGAGGATAAACCTTTTTAATTTGGCTAATCTCATTTTGTTGATATGAATATGTTAACACTCTTAATACAACCTGAAGTAAACATCAAACAAAGATGAAAGTAAGAAAGACTGACATGTTGACCATATACTGGAGCTGTGTCTTTCACATTATATCATGAGCAAACAGCTTTTCTCCACTTATAAACAATACGAAACACCTTTTCTGAGTTAATCAAGTACCGGTATTCTTGTGGCAGGGATGTCTTGGGGGAGATAATAGGCTTTTCCAACCACACTAATAGGTTTACTTTATGGGCACTGAATTCTGAACAGAGGATGATTTATAACAGGGAACAAACTTGCCCATTAAAAACTTCTCGCTGTGTCTGTTTGTTGGTCTTCATCTCCTTGTTGCTAAAACAAACTAGGTGATAATGAGGAAGGATGGGAGTTAATCTTGACGTCTATTTTGTTTGAATATGCCCCTAGTTAGAGGATAATTAGGGTTAAAGCAAAGAGGACACGCTGTATTTCTGACTTTCTTATATCTAAATTAGCAGGGGCTGTGTAATTATAAGTGACTTTGTATACAGTGCAGCAATCAGTCCCAATGTAATACTGCTATTCTAAGGGGAGATTTTCCATGCCGATTAGCATAATGAACGTGTGGTGCAGAAAAAGCTGTCATTTGTTGAGATGCCCAGTAGTTCAGCTCGGATCCGCTGCTCAGTGAAACTTTACCGTTTCCTACCAAAGCACAGAAGTTTATTTTCTTAAAGTGTTTAAAGTCACAGCTGAAATTTAAATTCCCATAATTTTCGTGAACTGAAGTATAAACTATAGTACTACCATATGCATCCTTGCATACTTCAAAACAGGATAAAACTGTTGTGTTTAAGGGGGTTGAGCAGGCGCCGCATACAGTATGCAGAGGATATACTGTAGTCCTTGCTGCAGCCGGCCCCGGTTCGAATCCCAAATCCAGTGGCCATTTGCTGTGTTCCATTCCCCCTCTTTCTGCCTCCCCATTTCCTGTCTCTCTCAACTATCCTATCAATTAAAGGCAAAAAGCGTATTAAAATTTAAGCCATGGCGCCATATCATAGAGAATATTGTTTCATGGCAACATTCCCATTCAATACAGTATGTGCTGTTTACAGTAACAACTCATTGTATTGTTCGTTCAGTTCAATGCTTTTAAGCAATATACACTGAAATTTTGTAACAGGACAGTAACCAAGTCAGTGTAACCTTACTCTTTTTCTCGGCTGCTCCCCTTTAGGCGTCTTCACAGCAGATCATCCTGCTGCTGCTGCTGCTGCTGCTGCTGCTGCTGCTGCATGCTCTGCATATTGTGTTTGTTATCGGCTTTACATACTGTAGGCCTGACACTACGCTCAACCCCAGTGGCTGGTCACCAGACGACCTGCTCTGCCACCTGATCTATGGCCCCTAAAAACAAAAACTGTGCAAGTGTACCAAGAGGGATTGCTGCTGTTTTAATGGTCACAGCAAATCTTTTTTTCTGTTTTCATGACTTTGCATGAAGCTAAATGATAAATTAAAACTAGTCTTATCATTACTTTTCAAAGCACCCTCACTTAACATTCCCATGATGCTGATTGACGTAGACTGTTGCCAGCAAGAAGATTATATACTCACTGTGGATATCAATCTCACATCATTCGCAGATTCTCAAAAAAATCCATCTAACCCAACTGACTGACTGGATAGATGGAAAACAATTCAGCCACTAATAGCCACTAATTTAGACTCATTTGTGTTTTTGTAGAGGCATAAAACACCGACAGCAGAGTGTTGACTGGGAGCTTATTTTTTCTCTAAATGTCCAGTACAACTGTTCGCTGACATAATGAACAGTCTGGCAAAGGCCTCAGCTGACACGCAAACAACCAAACCGAACCAAGCCAAAATCACCATTACAGCACATCAGGGACGCTGAACACGAGCAACTCGGCTACTAGCCACTTGTGTTTACACTCATTATTTTGACGTGTAATCCAGACGCCCTTTTCCCCTACAACATTACAGACAATTGTCACTCCTCAGTTTCCCTCCATTTCTCATTTCAATTTTTGACTCACAAAACCATGATTTTGTATTTGTGCATAGAAACACAGGTGATGCTCGTTCACAGGCTGAGCTTCACATCCGATTCCATTATTCTGTTAGAGGTGCTGAGAGGTGACATCTGTGCTGCCGAAACAAACAACACATTTACACTTAAATGAAAACTGTTTCAGCCTATTTGTGCAGTTGGTTGGAGATCCTTAAATGCACTTCAACCACTGCATGCAGTTTAACAGTACTGGAGAGGTAGCTTAACTTGAAATGTACTGTCTGTACAGCACATGATGATGCTGAATGTTAAATGACCGTTAAAATTCATCGTCCGTTTTGGAACAATGGATTTATTTTAGACCCAAAACCTATCCAGCATGAACACAAACAACACACATGACATGCTTGAGCCACTGCCAGTTAAAATATGAAGATGCTTTCTGTTTTGTTATTTCTGCTACTTCTTCATATGGAAGTATGTTTTTTTAATTGTTTGTTTTAGCCCCTAGAAAGCATTTCAAGGAAGGGGTTGCTTATCTGGGTTGAGGTTCTGGAGATACTGAGTATTGTACTGACTAAAAAAAGCCCCATGACAGTTTGGTATTTTGCGATAAAAATACAACCGACTTGGCCTACATAGTATTTCAGCACAGTCACATGTACACCACCTCAGTGTGGAGAAATCATCATAATCTGTCCACGAGTGGGCGAGTGGTGAGTTTTTATACGGAATACATTTATGTCCAGATCAGTAAGTTCACAGTCTGTATCCACGGCACAAAGAGGATTTAAATATTAGTGTTGAAATGACAGAACGACAAGAAAATGTTTACTTTTTGGATACTTTACAAGATGGTGTTGAAATGCAGGCGTTTGATAACTGAGAAGGGTTCAAGAAGTGACATAGAAAAAATGATGTGTTAACAAGTGCAGAAAATTCACAACAGACCATGCCTGCAGCTTTCTGGCTCACAATCCCTCATATGGCTTTCAGCTCAGCCCTGCAACACATTCCACTAGGATGGATGCTAACAAGAACTCCCGGCCGTGCTAACGTCCAATCCCTTGTCTAGTCAGCATTTAAAGGTCGATCTGCTTGGTGGGATTTGAACTGACAGACCTTGGGTGAAGAGCCAAGTTCCCGGAGCCTTCAGCAGCAGCTGGTGTAAGGATTAATGAGCTGAACCTGATTCTATAATTTTCACTGCACAACACAACTGCAAAGAGCAGAAGCCACGCTTGACTCAGTGTCTAAATGTAGTGTGTGTGTGCAAGCGCAGGTGTACATAGCTATGGGTATGTGACTGAGAGGATCCACCAGTGCTAACAGCATTGGACAGGTGAGTCATGTGGAAACATTATCCTGGGGCAAACCCAGCGGTGGAAGGATCCTACGGGGATTTAGAGGCATGCATAACTTAGAGAGGAAAGTTTCTGGCACACACAGGTGTCTATGTGGGTGTGCTGCATCACACCTCAATATCATAATCTATATAGTTCTGTGCTACTGCTAATTTAATTTCAGCAATATATGCTGCAATTCACACAAACTATGTCAAGTCACAGGGACATGAGGCCTGAATCCATTCCCTTTAGCACAGTGAAGAGAATCAGACCAAATAATCTAACTCCTGCCCTCACCCAGGTCTATAAAAAAATATGGTCTTCATTACTTTAAAGGAGATTAGTTAATGGGACACCGTTACAGTTATTTATAATCCATTTGGTGAAAGAAAACTCATTAGTGGCTTGCCATTAGAAACAGATCCCAATATGCATGCTTGCAGCAGAGAGCCCTAACTCCATTTATCCATTTATTGTAGATGCATTGATCCTGGGACACTGCACAGTTTTCCTTTAACTGCTGTGATCGCATTAATCAGGGCATGAGTGTTTAGGGAACCTGGGATCACACTGGTAATTTTTTATTATTAAAAAAAAACAACCTCATCATCCATCATCAAAATGCTGTGGTAGAAAGGTTGTTGAACCCAATAAACTCATGAAGGCTTTATCTTCACATGCAGGTATTTGTTGAACAGTAAAGCACATTTTTACTTCCATTTCCTTCTAGAATACTTTTGTATACATTTATTTTACACTAAATTCCAACGTGTGTTAACATTGTATAGTTCTTAATCTTCTGTGGTGCGGAAACTCGTCCTGTATATTTTGAAACTATGGTAAAAGCTGAAGCCCCATATTTGCAGCTACATGTGATTCATTACAAGACTATGTGATAACACAGTGACTATCAGTTGCCTGGAGTTAAAGGTTTTTTTCGCCCACAGAAGTGCTTCCAGTTAACTGGGCTAATTAGACCTCTAGTGAGGGTAAAGAGGAAGTGAGCTACAGTACATACAAGGCTGGGAATCACATGAGGTCACACATGTCAGAATGGCAAAATGAAAAGTGTAAGCTGCTCTGCAAATACTGTAGTGAGTGCAGGGAGTGTGAAGCAGCACATGTTGCACATACAGTATGGCTGCTGTCCTAAACACTCTACAACACCTGTGTGAGTCACCTGTGGTGTTTCAAACTTAGGATAAATTAACTATTAATTTACCTTGGGTGTGGAAACTTCCACATAAACTGTTCTGCTCGTCACACTAGACAGCTGTCCCTGTGTGTGTTTGCTACTCTACGCTGCAGTGGTACCTTGCGTTTGTTATGGCTTTCACATAGCCTACTGTGAATCCACATACTGTATCTCTTTTAACTGTTTGGAGCAGCACCACGTGTCTCTACACAAACACACACTTACTTTGTCTGTAATTTCCTTTTGTTGCTGGCCTTTCTGACCAGAACATTGTCCTGTAGGTGTCTAGGGCAACAGTGTGTGCATCATCCTGGCAGCATGTTTCCCTATTGTGCTCCAGCCTTTGAAGCACTACATTTGCGGATGCGCTTAACTCCAACATGAGTCATTGTGCAGAACTCATTCTCAGACATTCCTCATTGTGTTTTCATGTTGGTGATTTTGTACCTTTGGCAGCTACTGGCAACCTGAATGCTCTGCAGATAATTACAATATGCTCAGTGTCAGACTTTATAGAAAACAAGTCGTGTCCAAGTGCTGATGAAGCACCTTATTTATCCAACAATTTCCTGTAGAAATGTGTGTTTGCACTATGCACTGGCATAAAAAGGGAAGTACGTATATGATTTCATAATTAAAATTGATTCGCTAGTATAAATGGTACAGTCATATCCATATAGAGTTTAGGGGTATGTTTTGGATGCTTAGTCTCAAAATCAGCCATCAAATGTGTTTTGTTTTAAACAAAATACATAGTTTCCCTTGAAGAAATACAGACATATATCGAATCATAACAGAAAATTCAACTTAGGACGTCGTTTAGCTCAGTTGGTAGCGCAGCGCCCTACTTGCAGAGGCTACAGTCCTCGCTGCAGTCGGCTCCGTTTCGAATCACAACGTTTTCTGTCTCTCTCTGCTACTGTACTACACTAACGATTAAAGGCAAAAGCCCCCAAAAAGATACTTAAAAAAAGAAGAAAATTCACCTTAATGCTCTTATTTTTTAAAAAAAATCTAAAATTGATATACACTGGAAATATATCAAATATAGTGCTGTTGAAGGCTTAAATAAAATGCAAATGAAAGGTTTGCAGATATATACACTTGTGCATAAATGCTGACAAGTATTAACTTGCTCTGTAGAGCCTCTTTCAGTCATATTTACATTTAGTATGTGTTGTTTGACACCATGCTTTGCATTAATTTTTTATGTCCATTAGGGCTTGTATCAAGAGACATCATTAGCATTAATATCGCAACAACCCCAAGGCCATGAGTTAAATAACAGCTGAAGGGAAACGGCAGTGTGCGGAGAGTTAGGACACACAGGCGCCATCATTATATTTCACCAAAGGTCTTCAAATCATTAAACTTCAAGTATGATATATCTATTAAATTAGATTATACCTGCACTGACAGTTTGGGTTGGAAAAATAGCCTTAAGACACCTGTGCTATCAGGCATAATTTTAGACATTTGACTTGATTTTGACCTCAGGGAATGTAAAACAAGCAGAGAATCCATATAATACGGTATTGTATTATTATTATTATTATTATTATTGTTGTTGTGATAAAGTGTTTTGCATTTTCAGAATCTACAGTACACTTATGTTTACTGCTTTAATTCAGTTATAGTATAGTAAATTAATGTAATATCTCTGTTATTAACTTTGGACATCCCTAATAATTCTCAAGAAATGATTCCTTACTGAACATTTTAAGCCATTTTTTAGACAAACAACATACATGTCAGTTATCCTTCTGCTGTGAGGATGCATGTGTTTTGATGATTTTGTCCTTTTGTCTCATCTCTTTGGCCTTTCAATTTTAACCAGTGTTGCAAGAATGTTTTTGTTGTTGTTTTATTATTTTGACATGGTGAACAATCAGTAAATAAAATGCAGCTCTGCAGCCAAATTTGCCTTTTGGTTATCTTTACTCAAAGGGCAAATATGACTGTTTATTGAAAATAAAATGGTTATTTTGTTGAGTTATTGTGTACCACTGTAAGCAGGGATCTGGCAAACATAGCTATTACTGAGACTATTAAAATTCATAATTGATAAGTTTCAAAAAGTCTTTGCATTGTGGGGAAAACACAGACTTTACAGTCGACAACAACATTGTGACATCAATATTCTGTGAAGAATCCAGGGGGAACTTTTCTCTGCAAACAAATGAGCCCCTTCAAGCTCTCGCTGGAGAACAGTGAACTCGGCGGCTGACATGCTGCCATCAGTCTGATATCTGTTGTTGTAGCCGCACCAGCAGGCGTGTTGTTGTCAAAGGCAGCGTACTCACAGAGTCAGTGAGAAGCCGGTGCTTTTGTAGCTTCAGTATTAGGCTGGTCTTAGTCTGTATTTCCCTTCCTTGTCAACAAATCCCATGAAAAGCAAACCAACAATGTGTTATTTTATTCCCTAGCTTTCCAACCCTGACTGTGTCACTAACTTACAAATACAGACGTTACTATTGAAATGTAAATGTTTGAAAGGGTCACTGATACACCGTGTGGTTTGCTTATAAAAAAGACAGAGAGACTTATGAAAAAGAGTTGGTGGTAGTAGAGTGAAGTCTCAGTAAACTCAGTGAGTTGGGAGGAACTTACAGCTACGGATTAATTCACAGTGCTACAGGTGCGTATTTATTGCACCAGGACTCTGTGTGTGTGTCTGTCTGTATGTTTGTGTAAACTGCTAATGTTCATACTGTAATAAATGAGTGTTGTTGGTTTTGCTTCCTCATGGGATCTGTTGACAAGAAGGAAACTATCTCAGTGGAAAACATTACTTTTTGCTCTTTTCTGATTGGCCTCATCAGGAGATTGATTTACCAAACAGTTGGACAAGAAGGATGCCCGACCTGATTGGCCCATAAAAGACAGATGGTTCATCCAATTGCCTAGTGTGTTTTTTAAGTATCTGCCCCTTTCCAAACAGTTTCTAACTAAGCCTTCCCCTAATGGTTGTGTGTAACAAACCATCTGCTGTGTCAGATTTATGTAGAAGATCATGTAAAATCGGGGCTGAAAGACAGGAGCACTGTCTGTTTTACTTGCATGAGAAGTTTCTCTTTTGACCTGGCATGACAGAAATGTAAAACGTGAGTTGAGTTGAATTGAGCTGAGTCATACTCTGGGGACACAGCTGGATAATAAATGTAGAAATCTTTCTTTCGTTATATAAGTGAAAATAAATCAGGCATGTCCATGTTTTTGAAATCTGTATAAGGCCTTTACCTGTGTGCTAGCAGCTCACCTTGGTGAAAAAGCTTTTGCTTTGTGGATACAATAACAATACAGTGATGCACTTGTTCTGTGCTTTACAAGCAGGGAGGGACTGTAAGTGTGATCTTTCCAAGTGTTTAGATTGGACAGCCAATAAAGATACAGTATCTGGTTCCTTCTTGGTAAATGTCCAGGAGACAAAAGTGTGCATCCTGCTTGTATATTACTCAGTTGAATAAAGATATCACAGGGTTTATGACAGGAGTCTCACCGTTGACACATGGTACAGTAACAGCACACAAGTCACTGAGATGCAAATTAGGACGTGTTGACTTCAGAGGGAGTAATAAAATGTGTCTCCAAAGTGTGAGGTGTTTGTGTGTGGCCAGTCAGGCTCAGGGTAATGAGCTTTGTGTGTGATATTTGGTTTATATTGTGTTAGCATTATTTGTGTCTGTAATTATACATGAACTATGACATATTTTCTTAACTTACCACTATATGTGATTTAGAATTAATGAAAGAAATAATAAAACAACAATTGTACAATCAATGTCTCATTTCTGACATTGGTAGCTCTGGTTTTCCCTGGAAGAAGGAGAACCTACCAGCCCCTTTAACCCTGTTAAACTACTGTAAAGGCCTGCAGCAGGTATGTATGATGCCCCGGTGGCCTCCAGGTTAATGTACTGTGCCTACCATGAGCTGCAGTATCTCCTATTTGCCTCAGGCTATGGCTGTTAAATGTGTGTCTCCTATCCCATTTTTTGTACAGTACACTTTCTGTTTGTAACCTTTCCTTAGGAAGCTGCCAAGTGTGTGCAGAGCAGAGAAACCCTATAAATGTCACGTTTTTTATTCTAATGCAGTTGTTGTGCTGCTGTTGGGCAATAAATTGTTCAAATTCATTGCTTGGGAAATGTGTCACTTGTGTTTGCACTACACAATGTGGAACAGGATCTACTGTAAAAGTTGCTTTCTCTACTGTCAGCATGATGGAACATAAAAATGCCAATAAAATTTCTGAAAGATGTGGTGCAATTCAAGTTAGAAAAAAATCACATTTCACAGAGAGAAAATGCTACTTGGTCTTGGTCTGACAACCAGAATTGATATTTCTTGAAGATTTTTTATTATTTGAAATTTTACCACCACAACAATTTGCCTAGTTATTTGGCATATTATATCATATTATTTATAATTTAACATTGTGTTATCATTTCAGCCATGATACATTTCATCTGAGGTAAAATGAAGGAAATGAAAACACTGAGTTCAGCTCATTTTTTATATTTTAAATTTTGCATACTCTATTTGGTTTGTTAAGTCCAAGGTACCTGAAGGCACCAGCATATTATTATATTATATTATAGCAGGGTCTGCTATGTCAGAAAATGAAGCACGATGTGAATGAAACAGATGTGCTTAAGTGATGTATAATTTTTTTTGTCTCATACAGTACAGATAAATGCTGTTGGGGCTGTGGATGGTCGTCTGATGTGGGATCAACCTGCAGGTGATGGTGTTTGCTTTTTCCTGTATTGTGTTGCAGGTCTCAGTGGCTGAGCTGTCCACTCAGGAGAGGAAAATTTTTTGTTCAAGCTTCAAATGGCCTTTGCGCCGCTCCTGAGGCTAAAAGTAAGAAAAAACCCATTAATTAACCATTAGCTGAAACACTCAGGAACATTGGCACCACTGTCAGAAGACAAACTTTTAACCCCTCACATAGAAAGAAGTGTATTTCAAAGGGTTGAGCTGCACAATACGCCTTCACTGTTCTTCATCCTCATGTGTTTTTCTTCATTTCCCCAGGATGGAGATGATGGGATCAAAGACAAAAGTAGCCATTTAAAGCTCAGCAGTTTTTTATTCCACTTAAAATAGCCCATAATCCGGGGTTACATACATGCATGTGCAAGATGTGCTCTCCTTCTTCATTAACATTTTCTGCACTTGAAGAGCCTGCTAATTCGCTTTCAAGGAGCTGCTATTGATTCAATTAAAGATAAAATATACAAGAGATGGGAGAGAAACAGGGGTGCAATCAGAGTCTTTAATGAACTTACAAGACCACTCTGTCAGTGAATTAGTAGGACAGATCTTGTACATAACAATTGTAGGACATTTTATTTTTACTTGATTGTGAAACTTTCAGAGAAACCTCAAGAGATTAACTCTCTGTGATGATATAGTCAGGAAGAAAACATCCGTTTTAAGGAAGATGATGCTGGGATTGATGAATTTGTTTGATTTTGAACAGGATAAACAGTGTTAATGGCAACATATGTTAAATACTGTGTTCTTTATTAAATGATTTTCTAAGTGACATTTTCCCTTTAATTTGATTGGTCGCTTTCTTTTCCCTGTTTACTTTACAGACACGTACAGTATATGCACTCTTTCCATCCATGCAAACAAAAGCTTCCCAAGGGATCCGTATAGTTTCCTTGTGGCAGCTGCTTATTCTTGGTGACTGCTCATGATTACCACCCCTGCAGATTCTCAGCAAGCCTTTCAACAATATAGTTTTGATCTAGGTAATATGAGAATGTAATTTATTATCCAGGACATGTTTGAGCTGACCCTCTGCAGGTTATTCCCTCAGTTTTTGGAAATAGAGTTCACTGCAAACTGTGCAAATAGCCATCATCACATTATTGCAGTTTCATAACTGAGCGCCCCCCTCCCCATTTCATGAGGGAGAGCAGAACGTAGGCCTACTGTATCAGATGAAATTCATAACTGTTGAAACAACCTGAGCAAAAGTTAATGTTTGGAAAAAATGACTTTACCATCATCATTACTGTTATCATTATGCAGCAAATCACTGGTGATTCAGGAATACTTTCCAGGGAAAACATGCTGATGGGTTTTGTACAGTTTAGTATAAGACACACAATTTCATACAGGCGTTGCTGCTAATTTGTCTTCGTAATTCTGACAGTCAGTGAAAACCCAGCGCCCTCTGAGTCAGCGTTATCAACACTGTATCTAAGAGTAATATGTGTGGACTAGGCTTTAGAAATCATGAAAAATTGATGAAACCAATGCACGCAACTACTTTCCAGCTCAACAGGGTTGTGGGTGAGCATTCAGACAGAAGCGATGTATTAGGCCTATTCTGAGGACACAGATGGACATGTACAGGAGACGCTTAAGAGCCTTTTTTTGGAGAGGAGAGTGGGGGAGGGGGGTGCTCTCAACCTTTTTGTGTCTGAGGTCTAATAAGTTTGACATATTGAAAATGAATTTGCATTAATCCATACTTTTTCCTCTGCAGGGATCCATCATTAAATGCCATGGAACCAATCTGATCTCTCATTGTCTGCAAGGGAACAAACCACTGGCATTTGATACCTTCTGGGTGTTGATGGAGGTCAGTGTTTCTAATTGAGTTTGTGCACAATATCTCTGTATAGCCAAGTGCACTGAAGCTTCTTTTTTGCTATTTTACGCTTTAATGTTAGAGCTTTAATTTAATCTTGAAGGAATTCTTCAGAAAACTGATTTTAGGGCTCGTTTCATGCCAATTACTCAAAACTCGCAAATGACGTTTAAATCATCTTTCATCCTGGGAGCATCTTAAAACGCCAGCAGCCTGTGGGTTCACCCTGCACCCAGTCATAAGAACCTCTGTCTAACGTAGTGGAACAGTAAAGGAGCGAACTGTAAAAACCCACTGAATTACCTGAAAAGGCGCTTGTGCCTGCAATGGGTAACGTCTCTCGCAGTGCATGCGTGTGTGCATGTGTGTGTGTGAGTAGAGGTGGGGGGTGCTCGGGGTGGCCCGGTGCTGTGCCATGCAGACAGTCCCGCGAAAACCTCCCAGAAACCCAGATTTGACTTGCAACTTGTTGACGTGCTGTCATCTCACCCGGAGCGGAATAGATCGCATCAGCACCGGGAAGCCCCCCTCTCTCTCTCCTCGGAGGGTTGAACTGTTGCCGGAGACAACCTACAGCGAGCAGCGCCTTGAAGCATCAGATGGAGCTCCACCGGCACCGCACTTTTTACACTTTTCACACATTCTGGACATTGAACTCTGGAGCAACGCGCCTGCTTTCTTTAGAGAGGCTGTCGTCGAGTCGTTAGAGATCTGCGTGAATAAATGCGATCGCTGAAGTTTGCCGGACAAGACTGAGACGAGTCTACTGACTGTACTGAGCTTAGTGTGTTTACGCACGCACACACACTCAATCCACCGTTTAGATGAGATGTGAAAAACTTGAAGCAGTGACATCTACAGCAGCTGTCCGCTGCTGCCCTTTGAATGTGACCAGTCAGTGTTTCGTTTGTTTGCACTGGACGCGCGTAAACGAAGAACTCCAGCCGCCGGGATTCCCTGACTGAGGCTCTGCTGCGCTTTTATCCAAGGAAAAGAGGAGGAAAAACCGCCAAACGTGGAAAAAACATTGGTAAGTTAAACCATCTCTCTTTCTTAACCTTTTCATGGATCCCTAGGCTACTAGTTTGTTACCATTACGCACAGACCTGTGGACCCAGAGGAGATTAAATTAGATTATAAAACAAATGGAGAGGGATTGTATTTAAAAAGGATCAGAGGAATATCTTTAAAAAAAATAAATCTAAGATAGGTCAAAGGCAGAAAATCTTGAAAAAAAAAAAAACCCAACAAAACAAAACACAAGACATGCAGTGGAACACGATAGGGTCACACCGATTTAGTGACACCATGGGAGAAAATGTTCCACAGAGCTATGATAAGGTCACCACAAGCTGCTGAACTTCAAATACACAATGTGTGAGATATAACAAGAGCTTTAAGGGTGTTAGAACATGAGAGATACAGTATGAGGAACAAATTAAGAAAAGAAAAGCCCACTCGGATAAAACGTGTCAGAAAGACTATTAGTGTGTGAAACTGATTCTTAGGCTTAAAAGCAGATGGAGGATGTCTGCTTCAAAATAAGGACATTATATGATTGGAAGCAGGACAAAAAACACACACGTCTGCTCTTAGAGACAAATTACTGCATTTTCTTGATACTTGTGACCTGTGACTTACTGAGCTCTATGTTCAGGCTCCTAGGTGAGCAGTAAAACAATGTGATTTCATTGGTTCAATATCAAAGTAAGGCTTCAATAATCTGCTGCTGTAGGCAAGATGCCTCAGAGAGAAGCCCCTAGTCGACTGACTGTGATGCTGACATTATTCTGAAGGTGTTTACCTCCAACCCAGCACTGTGGTGTATGCAGCTGAATTCATTAAACACATGTAGAGCGCAGTGGGGGGGGGCGACATTAAAAAATCATGTATGTTGTAGTGGTTTGATATTATGTTGAAGAAAGAACAAAGCTAATGATTTTAAGGTCAGGTTTATCCTTATCCTAATTGGCTGTTTATGGACAAGAATTGCAACAACACTTTTAATATATAATAACCCTTTCTGAATGATTATTTCCACTCTGAAGTACGGATAACATGAGAAGATGCTTTTTATCTGCCATTAGTAGTTGCTAGTAGGAGGAGAGGTGAGCAGCCCAAGCATTAAGTCCATTTCAAGCTGGAAGAAAATAGATCTGTCCTCTGTGCTCTCAAGCTTTTCAGAAACCTACCTCGGGCTCTCGTCGCACAGAGAGAGAGCGGTGCATTTTGCTTTAAGTAGCCGACTGATGTGAGAGATACTCAGTGAAATGAAAGAGAATCACTATCACGGCCCTTTGATGAAAAGTATTTCTAAGCACACAATGTCGCTCCATGTTGTCGAGAGGTTCACACATGTGGGAGTTTCCTCCATTGCTCTCACACTGACACCCCCCCCTCCCCCTCTCCCCCATCTTCTCACACTTAAGGAGACCTGACACACATACACACACACATGCACGCACACACTTGAACTATCAGGGCGTGACTGAGAAGGACAGGGAACTGAATGGACAACCCATTAAACTGACAGAACCGCCTATTCATAACATGCCACCCCTGCTCCCCACATGATAAAGAAAATGATAAAAACCTAGGAACAAGTCATCTTGGATTATAATATTGATGAATGTTTCATTTTCTCACACAATGATCATGAAGTATCCTCATATCCTTATGGGCATGAGAGAGGGAGCATATCACAAAGAGTATTCATTTGTAGCTCATTAGGCAAAGTGTAAAGTTCTGGTTTAATAATTAATGTAGGAACGGGCAATTAATGCCCGATGGTTTCACGAGTGCGCCACATGTGAATAGAACAGCTCTCTAGTATCTTTAGAGAATATAATATTTTTTCCTATCATTATCTATTCCTCGCTGAGAGTTATAGCCTATATTTATGTATTTACCCATAGAAAATTGAGCTGAAACTGAAATGCAGCCTTTTCTGCCAGGACGATCACTTCTCTCAATCAGGGACAAGTGCAGTGGTGCTGAGATTCAGGGGCATACAGTATATAAAGAGTGAAATATCAAAACTGTATCATCTACGCATCCATACTGACAGCAAGCCATGCTTCACCTCCTCCACAAACAACAATATGCAAACAGTTATATAAAGTGTTTCGAGGGTGGTGTCTTTTTTTAGCTTGTCAAAAACCAAAAATACAAAAGCAAAAGTGTAGAGAATGGATTAGTGTATTTGTCTTTGTATTAGTGTATATTATTTTACAAAGGAGTATTAGGACCAGCACCCCCCCCCCCCCAAAAAAAAAAGCCAGGCGGGAAAAAAATAAAATAAAATCCGGCCCAAAAAAAGGGGCCAGGTATAAAAATAAGTAAATTAAGAAAATATCAAACTACTATAGTTGTGGTCATAAGTATGGAGTAAGTATAGGACGTTGAAGAGACTGTGTCAGAAACTTGGTTTGCCGCATTCGTACAAAACGAGAAAAAAAAAAGTCAGGCAAAAACAAAACAAAAGGTCAGGCGGGGAAAAAAAACTGCAGAGGCTTTCTTTATATACATATAGTAATCCATTGGCAGTAGGCTACCACAGATCTGAATATTTCTCATTCCGTAATGCACGTCTTGCTTGCATTAGTCTGGCTAAGCATGACAGGAGTTTATTGTACTGTATCTCAAGACCTGGACACGGCTGACTTGCAGGACTGAGTTGAAAGTGAAAAAAACAATAAGCAGATGTAAGCCAGTTGAGGAATACTTTTGTTCCACAACTTTATTATTTGCCACTACTTAAAGTAAACCATGTCTTTCAAGAATACCTCTTTTATTACAAGATATAATATAGCAAACATGCAAAGATCCATGGGGTAATTTATGGCAGTGTCTTCATTGCATTGTTTGTCCTTAAACTGACTCGACTGTTTAAAGAACGGTGAAACACGTGAGATAGCTGAGTAGCAGAATTACAGCGGAGCAGATGGCAGGGCAGTGTCTGTGAAGAAGAGTTTGCCATTCAGCTGTAAAACACCCTGCCTGAGTGCATTTCTTGGTTGCAGCTCTTTGAAGTATCAGAGAAAGCTACAATCATATGGTGATTGTTTCTCTACCAAGGAAATGTCAATATTAGAATAATGACCAGGAGATACTGGAAGTGCGATGAAGAAGATGAGATGAACACACCATACTCATTAACTGGCCCAACTGCTGACACGAGAGAGCGCTAACTACAGTACTGTCAGCCAAACCAGACCTACTAAACCCAGTTAGACTATGTCACACAAGGTCTCAGAAGAGCATTATGAGTTATTCACACTACCACCATAACTGCAACTGATGTTATTATGCCAGAGCAGTAATATTACATGATGCAAACAGAAAAATATGGCAAGTCATCGTGTCTCCTAATGAGAGCAAGATCAAGTAAACAAACCAAACTGCAAAGAGGTTAGGAAGATTGAGAATCAAATGCTGAAAGACATTTGATGCTCTGGAAAACCAAAAGGGAGAAATAAACATCACATCACAACAGCAATTCATCAGCAGCTGATACAGTATATCTGCAAGCATCCAGAGCAGGAAACAGACACAATCAGACATCCAACGATGAGCCAGAAACACACCAAAGGCCTGATGAACCGATACAGTACAAATGAAAATGCTACCACATAAGGTAAAGTAGAACAGTACTGATCCTGAAGATCATGTGGAACAGGACTGTGTCTGACTAATAATCTACTTCCTCCTTTAAAGCTGTACAGAAATGGCCGTTTGTCCTGTTTGTCGCGCCGAGTTGTCACGAGCTGCAACACGAGTTTACCCGAGTGAGGAAAACGAATTTGATTGGTCGTTATCGAGCGGGCGGGATATTCAAAGCTTGAGGCGAGACCGAGCTCCGTGTGTGTGTGCGTGTGTCAGACGTTGAATGACGGATTACGGATCCAATATCAGTGGCTGATGAATCGTGTACAGGCTGACGTATAATCCGTGCGCCTGCATTATCCAATGCGAAAAAAAAAACTACACTAAAATACACACTTTCATCCCAGATTTACTCAAAAATAGAATTTTGCACAAAGTTTGGCCTACATCGTCTGATAGATGAGTTATTACACTAATTTTATGAGGAAGAGTGGGCTTAAATTCAATTTTCTTTTCTGTACACCTTTAAACTTTGACCTACAAACCAAGACTTGAAGACCAAAGACACTAATCGGAGAACAGCCTGGACCAATAACACCAATAACATTAACTATTACCTTTGCCAGTGCTGCATGCATGGATCCTTAAATGTTTGGCATAGAAATACCAGAATATATCATCAACAATTAACGACACTGATCTATCAAATTACAATCATTGGTCAAGTGAAATGTATAGGACCTCATTATTTAGCAAAGTGTATGTTGAAAAGTGGACAAAAGTATGAGTGAAACCACTATCATCCTCCACTTCCGCAAAAATGACTATGAAATATGCTTGCGGAAGGACCCAACTAGGATGGAATGGTACCAAAGGAGTGTCAGATGTTGGCTGGTGTCTGAGTTAACCAAGAGAAACTGCTGATAGCAAGATACCGATTCCCTTCACAATAGGAGAGTCAAACAAGTCCTGTTCTAACCCTCAAATCTGGGAATGCTGACAACATTCAAGGTCTCCTGCAGAGTTTGTTGTGAACACATCCTGTAATTTCAGCATGGCTCCTCTAACATCAGACAAGATTATTACCATTATATGAAATGCAATGGATTTATTAAGATTTACAGGTGTCTTTGTGGGGGGTGTAGCAATTTTCTCAGCAGCTTATATACAATCCCAGCAGTTAAACAGAAGAAATAAGTTTAGAAACCGCAAGCCAGTATGTGCCCAATGGGTGGAGGGGAGTCTGCTTTGTCAGTTGTATGTTGATGGACATCTGAAAAATGCGACTGAAATGCTTTCTGTGAGGACACAACATCAGGGGAAAACACAGCACAGGAAAGGCATCTATCGAATTTGTGAAACCATCATGTGGTAATTGCACTGAGGAGATAATGCGATTAGATGCCAAGGTATCTGTTGGACTGAGCATAGCACATGATTGATAGAGCAGTCACTTCGTATGTTCACTTTACAGAAATTAATCAGAGCATCTTGTTGCAGTGTTGAGTAAAAGGAAAAATGGGTGGAGGAAAAAAAAAAAAAAGATGAGAAAAACACCCCATCAGCCACAGTTGGGTGCTGACGTGGGTGAGAAGAAAACTCGCGGCCACAGACTGAAATTATCTTGATAATGACACATTCAACAGAATCTGCATCGTCATGAACGTTCTTTATGAGCTGGGCTTATACTGTATCATCAATGGCATTGATTAGACTGTTTGCAATTCCCTTTTTGGAAACATTAGATCCTAAGACCTCTGGCAAGAAAAGTGCATTTGTAAAAACATTTCTGGAACTTCAAACTCCTGTGCCTCAACACCAGACACATTTGCTTTATGTCCAGACCCCTGACATTCATTTCCATCATTGCTGTTAACTTTTTCACATTCACAGTTAGAATTATCACACATACAAATTTTAAAATATGAGCATACCCAAAGAAGTTGTTGGAAAGAAATCACAATTGCACAACTCTATCTACTGGAAGAATATTGGCTCAAATGCACAAATTGCTGTGTACACACACTGTAGTTCAACCACAACAGTCTCTATTTAAAGCTATACTTCTCAATCTCTTATCAAATACTCTTGTCACTCTTTATGCTGCCGAGTTTCCTCTTTACACTGGAATTAAAGAAATCCAGAAAATTGAGACTGTATCTGTGGTAATCCCATTGGATTTACAGCTAGGATTATTCACAAAGGATTGGACTCAGTGTGAGAAAGCAGTTTTTTTTACTCACGATATAAAATCGCTCTGACAGCCTTTCCCTCTCTCTCACTGTCTACATCATTTTCTGGAGTGTTATTTAAGCAGAGTGTACAATCCACTACATCAAAGTATCTCAGGGTAATGTTGATTATGTATAGTTCTTTTTCAGATTTCTGACTAGTCTACAGTCAGCCTTAGAGCTGAATGTTAAGATTGGGTCCTTCTGATGAATATTGTAATTATAGACCATGACAATGTATCACTTATTATCAGAGATGGCAAAAGTACCCAGATTCTTTACTCGAGTAGAAGTAAAAGTACCTGTGTAAAAAATGACTTAAGTAAAAGTGAAAGTACTGATCCAAATATCTACTCAAGTAAAAGTAAAAAGTACAGGCTCTGAAATTTACTCAAAAGTATTATTAAAAGTAAAAAGTATTTCCATTGCACGATTCACTGCAAAGCAAATAACCACACGATAATTCATCTTGAATCCATTTCATCAATGTTATTGTTCACATAGCCTAAGTTTACCTGCCGGACACAAAATGTATCCTAATGTACTTCACTATGGTGAATCGTAGGCATTTGTATTGTACACAGAGGTGGCAAAAGTACTCATATTCCCTACTTAAAGCAGAAGTAAGCGATCCGGTCGTTTTGGCTAATGCTGCGTTCCAGGCAGGCTTTTGAAACAACACTTACGACTTTGTAGCGTTCCAGGCAACCTACTCATGTTTTTCCGACCTGTTTTACCTGTGAAACGGCCACTCGTAACTTCTGACCCGTGAACTCGTACCAGATCGAACTGGTACGACTTCACGGTCGGAAAAACACGAGTTACGAGTTGCCTTGAACGCACCATAACAGTCCTCGTCCCTACGTCGCCACATTCATGGCATCCCTTGGCTGCACACACAGCCCTGCATGCCGTTCTCTCTCCTCATTGGATAAAACTTGTAGGATACGAGAAAAGTTTTCTCCTCGGCTCAGAGCAGAGCAGAGTGACTGACAGACCCGTGTTTCAGTCCAAACACTCTATGTAAGTGATTGCTGTCGGAAGATATAACTATTTAAGACTTATATTAACACAAAAATATCGCTTACTTCTGCTTTAAGTAAAAGTAAGAAAGTACAGGCCGTTAATGAAACCTACATCATTTGATAATTTTGTTAAACAAAAAAAGTTCAGACAGAATTATCAAGATTGAACTGACCAGAGGCAGTGTTTCCCAACGTTTGGGCCGCCACAGACTCTCACAAAATAATAACAATAAGAATTTTTAAACAGCGTTTCACCACCTCTCATCTCTGCCAGTCAGTCCACCTGCCGTCTCTCTCGCACCACACGTACACGTTATTATTATTATTATTATTATAACCTTTATTTAACCAGGTTTGTCCCATTGAGATCCAAGATCTCTTTTGCAAGAGAGACCTGGCCAAGAATGACAGCAGAGTTTCAACACATAGTCACATTAATTAAAAAACATAAAACAAACAAACAAAACAAAAAACAAAATTGAATTAAAAAAAAAAAAAAAAATAGTTAAAATAATTTACAAGATTAGTCAAACATTTGCACTCAATTAAAACATTTGCACTCCTGAAGCCTGGATGTGATGGAATTTATCATGGACTTGAATACATTCAGAGATACCAGACTTTGGAGTTTGAGCTCTGACTGCAAACTGTTCCATGTACTCGGAGCAGAGAATCTAAAAGCTTTCTTCCCCATTTCTGTTCTCACCTTAGGAACAGTAAAATGACAAAAGTCCTGAGAGCGGAGACTGTAGGCCCTGTTAGCCAAGATTAGAAGGGATGATAAATAAGATGGAATCATCTCAAGAATGGCCTTGTAAATCAGCACATACCAATGGCCGAGCCTGCGCACATGTAAAGATGGCCAATTTACTTTACTGTACAAGACACAATGATGAGTTAGAGCTCCATAGTTTGTAATAAACCTAAGAGCACCATGATACACACTATCCAACATGTGGAGGCATTGAACGGAGGCATTCATATATAACACATCACCGTAATCAATAATCGGAAGAAAGGTCGACTCCACCAGTTTCTGTTTCACCCTAAAAGAAAAGCAAGACTTATTTCTAAAATAAAATCCAAGTAAAAGCTTCAGCTTCTTTACAGTATACTGAATATGTGCCTTAAAAGACAAGTGGTCATCAATCAAAAACCCCAGATATTTAAAAGTAGATACAAGTTCAATTTCTTGACCATTACTGGTGACAATGACAGACTGACTTGATCTTGCTGATTTAGAATTAGTGAAAAGCATAAGTTTTGTTTTATCTGCATTTAGAACAAGTTGCAAATGACAGAGTTGTTCTTGCACTCTATTGAATGCATTCTGCATATATGCAAACACTTCTGCAGGTGTGGGTGCAAGGCAATATATGACGGTGTCATCAGCATAGAAATGAAAGGCTGCATTTGGAATATTAATTTCAATATTATTTATATACAAAGTAAATAACAAGGGGCCTAGCACTGACCCTTGAGGCACTCCCTTGTGGACAAACTGAACCTCAGATGAGACACCATCTAACTGAACAGCCTGGCTTCTGTCTTTAAGATAGTTAGCAAACCATCCAACTGCCTGTACAGAAAACCCAGCTGCTGTAAGACGTTCAGTCAAAATGTCATGATCCACGGTATCGAAGGCCTTAGAAAAGTCTATGAAAAGAGAGAGACAACACTGTTTATTATCTAAGGCTTCAGTTATGTCATTTATAACCTTCAAGGCTGCAGTGGTAGTACTGTGTTTTTTGCGAAATCCTGACTGGGAAATCGACAAGATAGAATTAGTGGCTAGGTATGCTTTTACTTGTTCACTGACAAGGAATTCAAGTACCTTAGCCAGAACAGACAGTTTAGAAATAGGCCTATAATTGTTTAAAATATTTGGATCTCCTCCTTTCAAGAGGGGGATAACAAATGCAGATTTCCAGGCTTTTGGAATTACATTGGTCAACAAACTAAGATTAAAAATGTGACACAATGGAGCAGCTACAATTTCAGATGCCAGTTTTAAAAACAAAGGCTCCAAATTATCTGGTCCTGGTGATTTTTTAGGATCAAGGTCTTTAAGAGCTTTAGCAACCTCTACTATAGAAAAAGGTAGGAAATTAAAAGCCTTAACATTACCAGGGGTCCTAACAACCAGTGGAGGGTCATTAGAGACCTTTTCACTAGGTGTGGGTTGTTTAGAGAGGTTTTTGGAGTTAAACAAGAACCCAGAGGAAATAAAATGTTTGTTAAAACAATTTAGTATGTCTGTTCTGTCAGTTACTCTGCTGCCATCAACCAGCATACTGGAAGGAAGATTAACTGATTTAGAGGTAGACGACAGAGATTTAATTGCTTTCCAAAATGTCTTTGGATTTTTCAGACTTTCAGTAGTCGTGGACAAGTAAAACTCAGCCTTTGTATTTCTAAGAAGAGAGGTAAATTTATTTCTTAATTGTCTAAAATAAAGCCAGTCAGTTTCCAAGCCTGATTTACGTGCCCTGGCCCATGCAGAATTTCGCTCATGCAGAATTTCTGCTAGTTTGGTTGTAAACCATGGATTATCACGACCTTTAATTCTGAATTTGCGCAGGGGGGCATGTTTATTAATGATGTGACTGAAACTTTCATGAAAGTAACTCCAAGCCAATTCAACATCATCAAAAAGGGCAATCCTTTCCCAGTCAAAGTGATAAAGGTCATGCAAGAAAGCTTGTTCAACAAACATTTTCATATTGCGCTTCTCTACAAAGCGTGGCTTACTTTTAGGAAGCCTTGTGTCTCTCACGACCGCTATCACACAGTGATCACTCAGATCATTTGGAAACACACCTGTTGTCACATATTTGGAAGGCATGTTAGTTAAAACTAAATCAATGAGTGTTGCTTTTTGGGGACATTTGGGGTTGGGTCTAGTAGGGGAATTAATTAATTGTGTGAGGTTGAGAGAATCACATTGTGCTTTCAGGTCGTCGGACACAGGCATAAGCCAGTCCCAGTTTAAATCTCCCACCAAAAGTAATTCATTGTATTTGAGCTGTGATAAAAACTTAACAAGGGATGACAATGCATTTTTAGGAGCACACACGCGCGCACACGTACACACAGACACGGGCGCATGGACAGGTTGCGCTTTGCCGCTCGTAAACGATAAATGCGCTATATTGCGCAGATTGTACAGTGTTCAACCCCCCCGTCGGATAGTCCGACCACCATCGCTTCCTTCCTCCATGCTGCTGCCTCCATGTCGCTGCTACAGTACAAGTTGGTAACTCAGTTCTCTCTCTACCGCCCCCCCTCCCTCCTCCCTCTTGTTCTCCCTCTTTCCCTCTCTAGTTCGTCACGTCTTTTACCGGTGCTTTTACGTCGTGTCAAAAAAAAAAAAAGTAACGAGCCTGTTTTTACAATGTAAGGAGTAGAAAGTACATATTTTTGCGTATAAATGTAGGGAGTAAAAGTAAAAAGTCGTCAGAAAAATAAATACTCAAGTAAAGTACAGATACCTGAAAAATCTACTTAAATACAGTAACGAAGTATTTGTACTTCGTTACTTGCCACCTCTGC